>NW_010100768.1:0-40526 GCF_000699245.1 Pterocles gutturalis | reverse complement strand
TGCTGAAACAACACTAAGTTCACCTGCCTGTTTTTTTGTTTTGTTTTGGTGTTTTGTTTTGGTGGGGTTTTTTTGGCTTTGTTTGGTTTTTGTTGGTGGTGTTTCCGTGCATTTTTTTCTTTAAGAGATTTACCATCTCTTCAATGGTAACAAAAGCATTATCTGATACCACAACTATATTTGTCCTGAAAAAAAGAGCTTTCTTAAACACTTGGAAAATAAAATGTATATGAAGTATAAGGGATTAAGAAACCAATTTGCTTATCATCCTATTTTGGCAAGAAAAAAATATCTAAAGATATTACAGCTCCTGTCAAAGAATTTTTATTAAATCATCTTAAATGATTTTGTCTAAATACTAAAGCCCCAGTAGTACTGTCTTCTCTATGAGATAGCCCTATCTGTAAGATTTATAAAAGAAGCAATCTCTGAAGTCAGATTTGTTTAAAAGCACTGCATATTACCTGAGATACTGTATTGTTCAAAGTTCTGTTGCTCACTTTACAGTCTTTTCTAGAAACACACTGATATACTTCATTGTTTTACAGAAGAGCCCATTAATTACGTTATTTTCTCTTAGTTGTGTCAAAATTCCCTAAGTTTTGTAGGACAGATTACTGATGCCAGATCATACACTCTTGAGATCTGCAAATGCTGGGGAAGAAAACTTACAACCCAGACAGGGCCAGCATTGCAAGAGCAAAAAAACGAAGGAAGATCTTTCCCACAAAACTTTTTATCATTTCCAAAGTTTGTACATTTATCTCTAGGGGTTTTGACATGAAAACAACCAAAGGATAAAAAGTTATGTGTAGTAACTGCCCATGTATGACCTTATCCTTTAATAAATCTTACTGAGATACTTTATTCCCTTTTCTCTCCCATTTAACCTAAGGTAAACGCACTTCACAGAAGCTGACACATAACATACACAGCTCTCAGGACCCTTAATTTTTAAAATTTTTAAAAATTATTATTTTTTAAAGTGTAGTAGGTTGGTATAGCTTGGCAGCTGTTCCACAGGACCTTAAATAAGAAGAGCTGTAGAGACAGAATCTACACCAGTAAAACTGGCTACTTCCAAGGGACATGAAAATTTTGGACTTTTCTCAGGAAATCTGTCTTTTCCTCACTAGGAAGAAACAAAGTTTCTGAAAGCAATTAATCCAGGAACAACGCAGAAAATTTTGTCATGACAGCCATCTGTCACAGTAAAGGGGAGCTATCTAGATATACCTTCTAGAAATGAGGTACACACAGAATGTGCTACAGCAGACAAAGTTGTATTTCAGCAGCTCATTCATCGTTCCTCTTGCCTTTTTTCCTGAATCCTCTAATTCTGCTGCTCTGAAACATGGTTTTGTATCTTTTAACCTGCAAGAACCTATAACCTGAAGTATCTTCTTGACCTCCATATTGCACAGAGCAAAATCCTTATCATCAGGGTTAGGGAATAAAAGGACTTCTCTGAAGATGATCATGAGTGGCACAAAGCTTTCCAGCTGGTGATTACTTCCTGAATTCCAGGACATGTTATGAATTTACATGATACATGTCAACCTACAAAAAGGATGCAAAAGACTAAGTGAAAGAGGCCGGATGTCATGGTTTGGGGAAAAGCGACATCACTTCATACAAGAATAAATTCTTCCCATTCAGTTTGGATCATGAACAGAACACACTACTGTCAGCAACCACTGAAATGCCTAACTTTAGCCATTTGTGCTTGTGAGTAAACCAAATTTTCCAGTACTCTAAAAAAAAAAAAAAAACATAAGATCCACAGAAAAAGTCCAGAACTATGATGCACCACTGGAAAAATACATGGATTGAAGCTCTGCTTCAGCCCCATGCAATAGCACTGTACTTCACTAAACACTCCAAGGGAATCCCAAGAAGCAATTACACCCGGAAGAACACAGAAAGGATCCCTCCTGCCTCCACAACTGTCAAACACTGTTACAGGAAATGCAAAAGTTAAGGTTTAACATATTGATGTCTTCATGATTCATCCCTGCAAGCTATGATGGTATTCCAAAGCACCGTTTTAACCCTGTGTGCCACGTGCCGTCTACCTCTGATCCAAATCAGGCTGGTGACAGGCAATTACTACCCTCCACTCAACCAGACCACTTCCTCACTCAAACAATACCCAGATGGTACTTGTCTCCACCACATCTCATTCCCTGCCCCTAACTCTGGAAAGTATTCCCTCTTGTTTTCCTGTCAACATAGGAATTGTTTCCCACATAAGCTGCTACTTATATCCGAACTCCTCTCCCATCAAGATTTTCTTATCTTTAACTCTATACACATGCCTGCAGTAACAAATTAGTTGACACATCTCCAAGTACAACCTTGATAATACTGCTTTTAAGAGCCTGTTGACACCCGCTTTATCACTTACCTTAACTATCTGCAACATGACTATATAAGAATCGTATCCATGTACTCTGCTTCTGATCAACAGGCTCTTCCAGCTACAGCCTACAGGCACCCTCCTTTCCAGAGATGGCCCAATAAAGCTTCGACATCAGGGGTTTTTAGTACCTAGAAAATGCACGTTAGTTTGTATTACAAAGTTACCCTGGCTAGGGAAATCCACGGGAATATCATCTTGAGCTACCAAAATCCACATTAGTTCAACCTCCCCATTTAAATTTTTAGGGAACAAGCCCACGATCTGAAAGCATGAGTACTTCATATTTAAATTCAGTATTAGGTAGAATCGTCAGCAGACTAACAGTCTTAAAAGAAAAAGTGTCACTTGTAAATATTTATCATTAAATTAATACATATTTTTGAATGCAGTCGAGACAGTATGTGCTTATTTCTGTTCATATAACAATACAATTCTAGTAAGATATGGACAGGTTTTTTCTTGGCATGGTGCAAGTTATCAGAGAATGTAGTTAAATCAGGTCAATAAAATGTTATTTTGATGCTTTAAACCAGAAATCTAACAAATAGTGAAGGTAGAATGTAATAAATGAATTGAGAGCCACAATATTGATCACCGACTGCAAAAGATTCAAATTAAGTTTTTGTTTTTATTTTTTAGGGAAATCCAAAAATAGTGTTTTGACTCTAGACCGTTATATAAATATTGTGAAAGAATTAATAGGGTTCTTCAACAGCAACATCTGCACCATTTTCAAACTAATCCAGTCAGAAAAACAAACTATGTTGAGGAAAGTCTATATAATTACTCATTTATCTGTGCTAGCTACAGTATTTCTTGTTTTATTTAGAATTTTTTACCTTAATGCTCAAAAGCATAGAAAAGAGAAAATGCACTTTACAATGGCAAAACCTGAAATTTTCGATTTACATTTATACAAATAGAAACCTATCAATTCTTAGAAAATGCCTGTTTTTCTTACTTTGCTCCATGATATAGCCCAAAATTCATTTTACATGAAGAAACAGAAAAGTTTATTCTAATAAAGCTAGAGAACAGATAATTTTGGCCCCATTTCTGTAAAAAAAACACTGAATGCAGGAAATCACATGCAAGTTCAATGCAAATAAATCTACAGACTAAGAAAAAAATTAATCTGACAAGCCATTCTAGAAAACCTGGACGTCACCAAAAAATTCATCATCTGCAAAATGATTTGTATCTATGAGATATAAAGGTGGTCTGTCAAAGCACAGAAGTCAGTGCATGACAAAATTCTGTATTCGTTCAGGAAAGGGTAGTTACCCAACAGCACAAGCGTGACATCTAGCGGCTACCACATCTATTTGTTCACACACTTCAGCCTTCACAGAAAGATCTGAAACAGGCTGCCTATCGCCCACCATTAGAATTACAAAAAACACCATAGTGCTTATGGTAGTACCTCTGTTTAAATGTCTGTATTAAAAATACACACATGTATCAAATATCTTCAAACGCTTTCCTTTCTTTACCCGAATTAAAAGAAAAGGAAAACTATGCTTATATATAATAGATGCAAAAATTTGTCTAAATTTTTAATATCCGAGATAAAAAGATCTACTTTATATATTAATGCTATATTGGTCTTATACAACCTATTAAGTGCCATGTTCTTGAGTAATTTGCCGTAACTGGGATACAATTCTTGCAAAAGCTGTCCCCCAGAGGAAGAGCACCCTATATAGCATTTACTTACAGACAGCAAGCACTATATTACACAGATATTTTAAAAAGTCACAGACTCAAGCAATAGAAAATCACCCTGATCTCTCCAAAAACATAGAGACTATAAAAGATGCTATAGAACTTTAACATTTTTTCACTAATAGACAGTGCTAGACTCACTCTGGAACCAAGACAATCTGTCCAAACTCTCTAGTTAGTAAATAACCTGCAAGGAGACCAAAGTGCTTTATTACAGTTATAGCATTACTTTTTGTAGGTTCTAAGCATTGCCCCTCTAATAATACATTACAAATAATACAAAACAGTAATTAAGATTTTGTTGCTCTTTTCTTATACCCTTATCACATTTGCGTACTGGGGAAGTGACTATTTTCTCAAAACATTCTGTTCTGATTGTTACAGGGATCTAATTCAAATCCTTGCTCCCAGAACAGTATGCTTTATTTCGACTTCTGAATACAGAAATTGCACGCCTGAAAAGGGCAAGTAATCACAAACTGCATCATTTGAGAATTACAATACCTTATTTTACAACTGTAGTGTGTGCAAATCATTTCAATGAAATTTAATAGTTACAAATATTCTTAAACTGTGTAAATACAGTAGGTTCTACAGAAAGTAACATGGATAATCAATTTTCTACCATGTGAAACAAAAACAATAAATAAAAGTTTAAGAAAAAAATACTCTGTACATTGTACAGTACCTTTTGGTTAAAGTTTCTTAGCAAAAATATAGTAAGGTGTTTTAAGCATTCCAGTTACAGATGGTTCAATATTAAAATTTCAAGGTTTCCCCATCATGAAAAAAATATTGCCTTTTTCCACAGGTGCAGCAGAAACTGTCTCTCTCTGAAGAAGACTTCAGTCTTTAAAAATATATAGACAGTAAGTGTGAATTCAAATGAAATATTAAAAAATTATTATACAGTACTGAGGATGTACGGTCGTTGTGCATTATGGATTTTACATTCCTTCTTATTTTGAAAAAGCAAAACTACAGAGCCCATTGTATATCACTGAGTTCAGCTGGATCCCCAAGTCCTCCATCAGCCTCCAAGTAATTCATAAGAGCCGTCATAGCAGTGTCATCATTTTCACATATTGCATCAAAGTCCAGCTGAGAATTACTACCTATAAAATTATTAAAACATTAATGTATGCAGTCCAAAGCATGAAGAGTAGTAAACGTATTTGTTTTAAACAGCACACTCCTTTGAAGTAGAGGCAAACTTTTACATGTAAATGTTTGAAGAAAAAAAAAAAAAATCAAATAATAGAAATAATGGCTGTCCACAGAGAGGACATACATAACTTAAAATTACTTAAGCCTTGCCAATCCATTGGACTACCTCCAACTGCTAGCTAATAAAACCTGTATCCATGCAGTGAAGTTCATGTCACAGAAGCAGAAAACTACTTTCTACTTTATGTCACTTCAGGGGGAAACACAATCAATCATGTATGTGAATTCTCGTCTGATGCACTATGCCAGATGAACTCCTGAAACTTTCCAAGTTACTCTGTGTCAGCTCTAGAAATCAATGCTATACCCTTGCCTTTAATAGCAGTAAGGTAAAATGCTTTAGCTCAAGTATCAATGAAAAAATATCTCTTTGCCTATCTTTGATTAATGCTGGGTTGTTTGGTTTTTTTTAAACCATTATTTGAGCATTAGATTTTTTTTTTCTTTCTTTTTTTTTTCTAATATATAAAGGGCTTGTAGCTAAACTGGAAGAAAACTATAGGTTGTAAATAAATAAATAAATACATAAATAAATCTCTACTAACTGAAATAAAAGAGGGGGATGGAAGAGTTTCTACAAGCTTATAGCACTTTGGCTTTTATGTTAAAAAAATAACACAATGGCATTCTTCTCTTACAGGGACAGGGAATCCTATATCCACATAAACTGCTGCCTTAGTGCATACTTGACGGGGGGGAAAGAAAAAAAGTATTTTTCTGAAACATTTTTACTATCCCTTTGTATTAACTATTCAGAGCTTGCAGTTAAGAAAGAGATAAATTGCTAGAAGGACAGTAGTACACCAATTACAATCAGTTCCCTTACATTGCACTGAAATACGTCTTCTTACCCATCTCTTTTCTGGTGAGAGAACTAAGAAGTACCAATTAAAACTGTGGCATGCAAGAATGCAGTGGTAAACTGTTACAAGATGTTATTTTTGTAACGAAATTTAATCATTGATCAAACGTTGCTGTTTGCCTTCCAGTGATAACACATCTGTTTTAAGAGTCCTCTCATCTTAAGACAGAGAGACACATCTCTTTACAGTTTACACACAGTTGTTAAGTGGTGTACTCAAAAATTACACCATTTATAAGAATGTCTTACCCTGCAAGCCCCAAAATATCCACAAGAGAAATAAATCTTACTGAGAAGAGGTTCATTATTGGGGAATGGAATAGCACCCTGGTTTTGTTCTGAAGTCTCTATAACTTCTGTGTCCGAAGGACATAACTGAATCAACTCCTTATTTGGCACCTGAAAGAACAGAAGTAAAAGGGACAGAATTAAATCCTAAATTTAGTCACAATTACTACATTACAGAAACATTATTATAAATTGCTGTCAAAGTATTAAGAACTAAATAGATTAAATGAAAAATATGCATCAACAGGCATACTTGCTGCATTTAAAAATAATTTTTAGAGGTTCACATAGCACTGGACTTGTCTTAAATAAAAGGTGTTACTTACACATATGTCAAAGGTACTTCACAGTGATGGCATCTGCTTTACTGAGGGTCTAATTCAATATTCATCAAATAAATCCAGCACAACAAAGTGTACTGGTATATACTTTCCATGTCTAGTACCATATACTACAAATTCCCAGTGACATCGTGTTTGTCAGTGTTGACACATTCTAGCTAAAAGATAAAAGACCCTCATACCTCCCATATTCTATATGCATTAAACTATATGAATTATAAACTTTTCTATTATTTTGCATCTTGTTACCATCATGATAAAAATCTAAGTAGTTTTAAATTACTTTTTGCACTTTGGACAAATCAGGTTAGCAACAACAGAGATGGAAGTCATCTAACCCAAACATATCAGAAATCCCCCCCCCCCCCCCCCATTTGTTTTATGGAACACATACGTACATTTAGCAGGATAGATTTCTTGGGTTGCCTAACTTGTGTATATTCTACTAGGAAACTAATAAGTTGAAATGCTTTAAAAGAGCATTTTAGGAAGAAACAGGATACCAAAGCACAGAATAAAGAAACACCTTCAATGAATACAATGAAGTTATCCTTATGATGAGATGCTGCATGATTTAGAGAGTTCACTATATATAAGTCAACCAACTCTTAGGGAGAAACACCCGTGGTAAGGCAGGAGAGAACTGATCATAAAAAAGGAAGGAAACCAAAACAATCCCTAGTCCAGAAAGTATTGTTAGGAAATGAAAATTGCAATGGGAAGATGAACTGCCTTTAAATTGAAAGAAACATGTTTAAAGAAGTGCTGATGGAGAAGTAGATTTTTGCTCATATGGTGTACAATACACAACGTACAATATACTTGGGTAAAAAAAATGTTAATTATTCCATAGCTATGGTCAGTAACTATGATAGTTATAGTTTGCGGTGTTACCAGAAATACTAGATTAGCAAACCAGCATATTCTATCAATTTTTAGAAGACTATTGAAATACTTTCAAAGTAAAAATTTTAAACATTTCAAAACTGAGAACACACAGCATAGATTTTTAAAAGCGTCTTCAAGAACATTAAAAGTACAAGTGAGAGAAGACAAGAACTGATAATTTACTTAGGTTGTCAAACTTAACAGGTGGAAACACTTCTACTCTCTGACAGTTATTTACCAAAAGTTTTAATGCAATTCCAAATACAGAAGAGTCCTCATCATATGAATCACATTCCTATTTAGCATATTTGTAGAGCTTCAGCAGAGATCCTAACAACTGAGTGGAGACTGCAGTCCTCAGCCTCAGGCTTGAACTGATGCCCCCAGAAATGAGGTTGGAACTTCTGCTGCTGTCACACCTCTCAAAAGACTTTCACAGCTGCCAGGTAGTTGGCATACCCTACGCATTCTCTCACGAAAACACAAGTCAGGGTAATTTCGTTCAAACATAGGCTTTGAACTATCTGACATTAACCTTCTACTTTTATATTTTTATAGGGAGTGACATACTCACATTGCTGGAGTTTACAGTTAAAGCTGGAGAAGGTGACTTTCTCAAGAGATGTGATGGACTTAACTCCTCAGATGGTGAAGAATGCAACCTAAAATTGTATACGTTTAGTTAATTTTACCAAGTCACACAAACTGAAAAATTGCCTATGTGTTACAGAATCCACCAGACCTCCCCAGTGATGAAGCATGAGCCAGATAATCTGAGACAACGTTGTCTTAAATTCTCCTGAAGGTTCTAAATTCTCCTGCTCCAGGTTTTGACAACACAAAAAGCAGAAGAGATCAATAAAGGCCATGGGTCATAATTACTTGAATAAACTTTTATTTTTCCTTTGAATCACCATCATTGACAGACCAAAGTGTAACAGGTTTCAGAATTATGCACACTGGGAGAAATAGGTATATTTCAAATACATACAAAATACAAACAACATAAGGAAGTTCTGCAAAATGATGGACGGAAAACAACACATCCTTCTAATGCTCCCTCTGTGATTATTTTGTTATACCTGTATTTCCATAATTTCATAAAATTCCACCTAAAAATAAAGACGGCTTGTTTGTTAACAGAATTCTTTGAGATTCTGCTCATCCTTCCTCACCAAACACGCCAGATATGAAACTAACAGTGAAAATGTCATACCAGGGCCCTTCGGACAGCTTGCTCCCATCTCTCCCTGCTCTTCCTGACTCTCAAAGGACAAAGCTACAGAAGAATTGGGGCGCTCTGGACACTTGTTTCCATCACTTCCTCAGACCCAAAATGTGATAAGGGATTGGGGGAACGACAGAAAATGGGTGAATAAGCAGCCTATCTTAAGTAAGTCAAGTTATTTGTGTGGAATATTTGTTAGTTTCCTACATTCCAATATCAAGTGCCCCATTTGATAAGCAGCGTCTCTAAAAGCTGGGACAAAAACTCCAGACTGAATAGATTTCCAGCATTGCTGTAACTGAAATGATCATTCATCACATACTAATTCAATTCAGATCTGCTTGTAAATAGAGCTGTAGGCATAGACCTGAAATTAAAAAAAAAAAAAAAAAAAACAAAAAAACCCACTAACTTGGTGATGCCTTATGCACAGCCTGAGAACCATCTGTGTCTTAGTGATATTAAAAAAAGGCAGAGAACAGTTTCAGGTAGTAAATGCACTCATCCCATTGGATTATGTTTGTAGTCACAAAGGTATCTGATGAAGAGCAGCTGGTGTTAGACACTGTTCATTGCTTTTGTCTAATTTTGATTACCTTAGTATGTGCAAGATAGTAACTTGATTCCATACGAAAGAAAAATGAAGAAATAGCATTAAGTTCTATTCTTCAGCTAGAAAGAAATACAGCATTGTTCTCAGCAACTATTCTGGAAAAGTGAACTACATCTGGGTGCAAGCAACAACATCCAGACATCTCCAGAAATATTCAGTTCTTACCAATGAGGCCTTCAATGGCCAACTGTATTTGTGAACAGCTCTGGTTTATCTTCCCCCAAGATACAGGGCTGCAGGATGAATATGATGCCAGAGACGCCCAGTTACACAGTGCAATTGCTCCATTCCATAGCTGGCTTCTTTTCAGAACCTGCCCTTCCTTTGGACAGGGTTTACCTTATTTTGGATGACTTTGCTCTTAATTTTTTCTTTCACCTGCATAGCAACTTCTTGGGCTATTAGTTTCAGCACAAGTTTTTTTTGGTTTTTTTTGTTTGTTTGTTTTTTTCCAATTTCCAGTGTCCATGGACAACTAAGATCACTGAAACAAACACATCTGCACAAAACTAAAATGGCTCAGATCACTGTGGCTGATGAAGCTGGCAAGCAAAACATTTTTGCTTTCAAAATCTTGTGATGTTCAGTCTTTTTAGTTGAGAAATGACTGTTTCCAAAGAAAGCAACATAACGGTTTCATTTACTAAACAGTGTTTACGATGTGAATATAACCAGGAAAACCACTAAGTTCAATCAATGACTTTAAGAATAAGACTACCTGATGCAGGTCCTTGAGGCCTGTCCTCATCACTGCCAGCACTTTCACAAATATTTGTCCTGTAAAGTAGTTCTTTGAATCCAGAACTTGCAGGTTTTTTATTTCTCCTAGCAGCATCCCTTTTTAAAATTAGAAGCAAGTCTGAACTATCATTGTGATCTTCCTAAAAAATGTTTTGGTAAATCAAACAAACTGAAGTAAGGATCCTGCCACCTTTAACTGCTGCTCCATAAAGGAGTAAGTCATCCTTTACTTATATGATGAAATCAAGACATCTACAAAATTAATCTCTGAAAGACAGGGAGGTATGCATCATGAGCTTCAAGCTTATGAAAGGCAGACAGACAGAAAGAAAATTATGCCAGTGTTAATACTACAGACGCCAAATGTTTTGATAAACTCAATTTCTGCAATGTCTCTAGTGGACTAGAAAAATATATTCCTCTTTTGGGATCAGGAAGGATATTAAATAATAAATATTCCTCTGAAATATCCCTAAAAGACCCTCAGTCATACCTGCCTCAACTATACAGCTGAATTCCACTTAAACAGATTAAAAAAAAAAAAATCCTACTCTTACAAAAAAAAATTCCCCAAATTTCAGAGATTAATTCAGTACCATAATCTCTTTTCCAAATTCCACAATTCTGTCTGTTGCAATGGATTCTTCTGTTTCCTAAGATTAACACAAAGAGACTTTATACTCTTGTGACTTGCTGAACTGCCACAGAAGAGGAGTAATGGTTTGGTTTGATCTTCACACAAAACTCACAAAATTTCCTGTTGCTTAGGAAGACACTGCTCCTGAAACTGTTGTCTCTGTCACAATACAAAGAGAAAGAGCATTGCCTATGGTTCTTAAAAAACACAAGGAGAACTTTCAAGGAGTAGCTTTGAAGAAAACTTTCCCAGGAATGCATTCATTCTTTCATCATCCAGCAAATTTATTATTCATCTACTTAACAAACTGGTTTCCTTAAACTCATGCCACATATGCTCACATGGATGAGCATTCTCAACAAAGTTCAGGTGATCTCAATCAAGAACACCACATTGAGCTGACTGAAGCATCTACAACAAGAGTCAAATTAAGCTATTGGGTCATGCCTGGATATTAATAGTCAGAGATAAGAACTTTTGCCAACTTACTTCAGTCTTCAGAAAGATATAATAAAAAGTTACTTTCCTTCCCTCTATAGGTGGTACTGATGAGAGGACACTTACAATGGCATTACCAAAATGTAACATTCCACCTTGGCTGTTGAGGATATTGATCCTTTTTTTGTTGCCAGTGCTTTTCCTCTTCCTTGCTGGATACTTCCAGCAACCTGCCAACATGCTGGGGGATGGCTTTTAAATTATTTTTTTATTCGAAATAGAAATCTTTTGATCTTATCACAACTAGAGTGTTTATTCTTTTCTTCCTTTCATTGAAAATGAGTGATTCCCTGTGCAATTTGACTGCTCTAGTAAAGGGATGTGACTTCATCGTTGGAAGGTGATTCCAAAATACTGGAAACAGTGAAAAACATCTACCACAGTCACTCATCACACCCTTAGGCTCTGATCATGGTTTTTACTGTTTCAGAAAATTAAATTCTGCCTTCCGATGAACAGACAGCTGAGAAGACAATCACATTGCAAAGAGATAGCGTGTAATGCAAAGAGATAACGCGCAATCCTGGACTTCAGCACAGATTTATGAAAGGGAAATCACACTTAACCAACCTGACAGCCTTCTAGAAGGCTACATTAGCTCGGTGGATGAGGAGATAAGCATTGGATGTTATATACTTCAACTTTAGTAAAGCTTTTCACACTGTTTCCCACAACATTCTCAAAGACAAACTGATGAGTCTGAATGCTACTGAAACAGCAGAAGCTGACTATGCTATGGCATATCAATGTATGTATAGATTGGAGGACAAAAGGCTGGAGTGCAGCCCTGCAGAGATCTGAGGGGTGTGGTTGATGGTAAGCTCAATGTGAGTCAGCAGTGTGCCCCAGTAGCCAACAGGGACAACGGTATCCTGAAGTGCATTAAGCACCAATAGAAAGAAGTGATTGTCTCACTAGACTCAGCATTGGTGTGGTCTCACTTTGAGTACTGTGTGCAATTTTGGACTCCACAATATAAGAAAGATATAAAAACATAAGAATGTGTCCAAAGGAGGTCAAAAAGGTCGTGAAAGGACTAGAGGGCATGACTTACGAGGAACAGCTGAGGATGCTAAGTTTGTTCGGCTTAGAGGATAATTCCTTGGCTATGCTGTGTACCTGCTAAAACTAGGTAGATTTAAAATGATCCATATTTAATTAACAATTTGAATCTTATATGGATTCCCATTTGTAATGATGCAGTGAGGTTTCTTTTAAATCCACAGCTGGGTACGGGAAAGGAATCATGCGATCACCTCAATCTACGTTCAGGATAATCAGGAAAAGGACAAGAAAGGCCATGAAAGCACTCTACTGGGGACTGTTTCAAGGTAAGTTTTCCTAGCAGAGCATCGCTATCAGAAAAATATAAACACTACTCACACACAACTGATTGCCCATTCCCAAACGGTTTATCTACCCATTTCAAAATCATGTGAAGAAGCTGCATCACAGTAACACTTTTGAAGCCATAGTTAAATAATACTTTCATTAACAAAGGAAATTACATGCCCAGAACAAAACTATTTATCAACACCAGTGATGTGTTCTGCCATGCATTAAGACTAACATTAGATTATAACTGGTATCTCATAATGCCACTGCTCAAACTAAAAATATTTTATATGTATAACACAATAAAATGAAACTTGAACAATCCCCACGTAATCATGTATACTTCCTTTCTATCTTTACTTAGAAGTCTAATGTATGATGTTAAGTGTATATTACCTTTGCAATTCTAAGATTTCATTTGCAATTTCGGTTCCTATACTTCCAGCACCAAGAACTGTTCCAGAGGACATTCCAGGTACACTTACTAAAGATTGTTTTACAGCATCTACAGTTAAAAAAAAACCCAAAACCTTAAGTTTGTAGCAGTTTCAATACACAGCAAGGAACAATCACCTCAAGGATTTGTTTTAAAGAAGTTTTTGTTCTACATCTCTTATTTTCAGAAACCAAACTCCTTAGAACACTAACTTATGGGGGAGGGTGCTGTAATTCTCATTTGAAATAGAAAGATAAGTGAACACTATATTTGTGAAAACTGCTAAGCTCCAGTAATTAAATTAGCTTTAATCATTACCACCTCCAGTCTCTCTCACAGACAATGCAAAATAAATCAGAAAAAAGCCCTTGTATTTTTCACAAACTAAAATTAGTTATTAAAAATAATTTCAAAAGCAAAACCAAAAAATCTTACAGCAAGATAACAAAACAACAAGTAGAAATCAGAATCTATGCATAGCAGAAAAATATTAACAAAATACATATCAAAATCAGTATCACCCTATATTCTGTAAAATAAACTTAGATAGTACAATTGCATTTCTTCAGAGTACCAGACAAAATCTGAAGAGGGTCAGTGACAGAAGCACAATATCCTATCAACCAAAATCCTAGCTATAGTAGAAACTGCTAGAAGGAAAAGATCTGCTCTAAGCCCTTCTGATCACAGTTATGTGAATGATACGAATTGGGATACTGGGAGTAACTAGAAATTGTCACCAGAATTAGCTTTAAAAAAATTAATCATTCCTTGCACAACAACCTAGAATTAAAAATTCCTCAATTGAATACATCTAAAATTGTAACGATTGATAAGGAGATGCACCTATGATAACTCTAAGAAGCGACACTTGCCTTCTGCAGACTGGGAACCATAAGGGACTTGTTCTTCAGCTGATTCATTATGACCTCTGAGATTTAAACAAATAATAATAATAAAAAACAAAACAAAAAATCAGCAAGTTTTTCAAAGGCAAAACCCAGCATGCTCATATTTGATTTCAGTAATACTTTACACATAGTATTAACTAACATCCTCAAACTAGTAAAAACAAAAAAAATACATTCCTCACATATTTCAGTGTTCCACCCTTTGTACTGTTGTTTCTGAAGCAACAAAATAGTATTTCTGGGTGAAATACTAATTTCTACTTATTCTCCAAATAAAGAAGAAAGGCCAATATAGTTGTCTGTGTTCCACAACAAGAGAACAAGGCTGCCATTTTCACTCCTAGGAGGGAGACCAGTTAATCAGAAACAACTGCTACAAGGACAGGTCCGTGGCTACTTTCTGCCAGCAGCTGCTGCCTACCACCTTCTGTCCTCTAGAAACTTGCAGATGCCCAGATGTCCAGGGGCAGACAAAAGTGGTCTTTGGCTGTTGAACAGCACAGACTGTCTTAACTGCTCTTCTCTGTCTTCTTGAGTAAAAAAGGACATGGGCAAAACTGGTGGGTGATGTTGACTGAAGACATGAACCAGCTACAGAATGGGTACAAGGCCCCCTTGACAACTTGGTTTAATGGAAATAAAATCCCCCCTGTCTCCCTCTCAAAAACCCAGTCATTCGCAAAGATTCTCAGTATCATTGGAGCAATCCAAATTATTGCTCCATTGCAAGGCACAGAGAATGAAAAAGAAGAATTAAAGATGAAAAATATGAACCAAACACACACATTTACTGTTTCACAGTCTCCTCCCTTGCAATCAATTTGGAGAGTATCTTTTTGTCCTGCCTCACATTTTTACAGTCTATCAATTATGCTTCTCCACATGCTGACACGTGGTAGGTAGGGCAGCACTAAAAATCAGGTCAACTGACACATACAGTCTTGTAAAGCTCAGAAGGAAAAGCAGAACTAACTTCACATTTCCACTTATTCGTATCTACTTCTCTTAAAAGATCCTTCCTTTTTTCATTTAACAAGAAACTCTTTCACCTCATTTTTTTCTACTGGGAAATAGCACAGTTTTCAGAGTCAAATCTGTGACTTAAGCCTGAAATGAGAATAACTGGTAAATGCAAAAAAAACATTCTTCCAGGTTAATCAACCACATTTTATGCAGTGTTGATATTTTCTAGTCTTGTTCTGCTTCTTAAACAGGTTGCTTTCTGTTAATGTTAACCGTAATTAAGACAAAAAATAACATGGGGATTCATATAATGAATTACTTACAATACTACAGTGTTGTTTGATACAATGTACTCCAGTTCTTTGGTCCACGGGTTCATGAAACTAAACCACTGACTCTTTAAAGTGACAAAAGTCCCATCTTTTGCTCTAAATTTGTAGGAATTTGTAAATACTTTTTCTTTATTCTGCAACACTAGATAAGAAAGGAAAGTTGTAATTCCGATATTTATAATTAGAAACATAAAGTTAAAATAAAACACATTTTATAGCATTATAAAACCAAAATGTTTTTGGTGGCCAGAAATACAAATTAAATGTCAGAACAACTGACAGGACAGGGCCCCTACTAAAACCAAACTACAGTTTCAGCAATGTCATTAATCTTAAATTAAGGCCCAAGTACTAAGTTTCTGCAAACCACTAGTAAGGAGACTCCTGACTTCGTGAACTTTCATAGACAGTGTCTTTAATTACATGAGGCACATTTGTTCTTGAGGACTCCTTCCTCACGCTTATAAAGAATTGGAGCAGGGGACTGAAAGAAGCATTAACATTATTCCCTTATGATTAAGGCACTACACCACGATTGAAGACAACAGAATTTTCTCACTGTGTTTTTTACAAGCTTTATGTGGGCATGTCTTAATGTAGACATAGAAAAGGACAAGGCTGAGATTGTTTAGTTTTATTAATTCTCAACTTCTGTTTTTCTGGTCTGTACTGTTTTCACACAGCAGTTACATGTAGTTGTATGTAGCCTGGGAGGACCAATTATTTTGTACCTTCTTTATGTTTTTCAGCTAGATGATTGTGATCATCTTGATGGCAGTACTCGTAACAAGAAGTTCCTAAAAGCTCTTGTGGCAGATATCCTAAAATTGCTGTTGCACTGTTAGGAATAAAAACATGAACTACAGCAGATTCAAACAATTGCAAAACTCGTTTTCTTTAGTATCAAATAAAGCAGAAAATTAATATTTAAAGAAACAGATGCTTGTATTCATGTTTGGGAAAAAGATACAGCATTAGTACAGCTCTAAAACAAATATTGTTCACAGCAAATTATCAACTTGCAATGAATGGCAATTCAAAGACAAAGTAACAGTGTTTAAACATGCAAACTACATAGATGTATACACAAAATACTTATGATTATTAGATCTTCCCATTAACCAGTCAGGGTACTGGTCACATATGAGTAATTTAAAAAATTTAGTGGTTTGCTCTGCCACTTTAAGGAATTGGTTTAAACTGCCACTTTCAGACGAAAGACAAGATGACCGAATGTAATGAAAAGCTTCTAGTGATAATAATCAAATTCAAAATACAAAGTAGTAAGTCACCCTATACAACAAATAAAAGTCTGTTTTAGGAAGTTCAGAAAATAGGAACTTTCACTTCTAATGAAATAATTTGGTACCTCATTTAGCTATAATGTATTTGTTACAAATAGTAAGACTTTAAGAAGTAATGATTTTTGGTTAAGTGTTTCTTACTAAAGTTATATGCATAGCTATGAAACTCTAACTTGAGATTTTTCTTTATGGATAAACAAGTACAAGTGCATTTTATGATGCATTTTAATCTTGCTAGCTCACCTTTTCCTACAGGGCAATAAACTTATACATTATGTTTTATGTTTGACAAAAAAACAAAGCTCAAGTACTCATAGATTCAGAATTAACTGCTTCCCAGGTACAGCACCTAGAAATTCTATCCTGCTTGAGAAATTACAGTTCTGACAGAAAGCATTAGAAAATTTAACAAGTAGTGTCACTTTCATTTTTTCTTCATTAAAGAACAAAATGCTTACCGCTGATCTACATAAACAAATTTTCCATCCATGGCAAATCGTGTAACAAATTCTGTTGCTTTGACTTTAATCTCTCCACTCTTTTGCGGAACAATATAAGGGTGTAACCTCCCAATTGCAACAAGGCAGTTAAAGTTACTACTGTCCTTTTCTACATCATTTTCCTCTTCTACTCCCACCTCATTAGGAGGCCAGTTCTTCATATACCCAGTACAGTGAATGGTACAGTATTTTCTTTGATCTAATAAAAAGAAATTAAATAAGAAGCAGTTATGGTTCAGAAAGTAAAATGAACTACTTTTTTTAATCCATTCATCATGAGACCAGCAACTATATTTTATGCTTACCTACAACAACTGTACAAGGCTACAGATAATTTTACAGAGTAGTTTTACATTAATTTTGTACTGCTTAATTTTGGCTTACCTGGAGAGAGTGCTTCTAACCCTATGTAAGATTTAGGAAGACAAAAGTTATAGGTGTTGGCAGTTCAAACAGTCTTATAGAAAATAAGTAAACCAATAGTCTGGTAACCCACACATTACTTTCTCTTTATATGGTTTCATATATATTGTAAATTAAACAAACTGGAGAGCCACTTAGTAGATTTCAAATCAATCTGCCTTCTGTGAACACTATCATCTTAACATATGCTCACAGCAATTGCTAAAAGAATCAGACGAGAGAACACCACAAAACAACTCAGCTCATTTTCTATTTATCTTAGGCTTCTGAATTCCTCAATTTTGTGGGAACACAAATATTTTAAAAGTCTGAAATTACAGCATATACTATCAATCCTATGGCTCATAGACTCTTTGCTACCTATATAACATGCACACACACACACATCAAGGCATAGAGATGACGTGTCCTACAGTAACTGTCTTTCAAAAAATTGTCAAAGTATTCTTGATATCTGTATTCTGAACAAATTATGCTTTACATAGATTTGACTGCATTAACCCTATCAACTATGGAAAACATATATCAACTCTGTAAAATGAAAAATTGAGTTAGCCTACTGTGACTTGGTCAGTTTCTCAATACTGCTTTCCTGAGAAACCTTCATACAAGTTAAATTCTTACCTTACCAAGTTAGTTGGCACATCAAGGGAGACTGAATTATATTTATTTACAGTGACAGACATATTTAAAAATGTACTATTGTATGGTATATCTCAACAACAACAGGTTACATTGAAAAACAAAAGTAGGAGGATTTTTTCAGGGTCAAACAATTTCAGCAAACCTTTGCAAAAATCAATACTAAGGTATAAAACAAAAGCTAGAAATTACTTTTTAAAAAGATCCATTTACTGAAAACTCGACAAGAGTATACTGCTGTACAGGCATACCAAAATATGAACTAAATTAAAATTACTGGAAAAATTAATGAAATTACAGTGGTAAGTTAACCCTACTATTGAAAACAAAAAAAAATTCATACTTTTTTACTACAAACAACACAAAAAGCAAATCAGAAAAAAAAAAAAGTTGGTTTACTTGCTTTTTTTCCTTCAAAACAGTAGATTTTGCATGCCTTATTCACAGTTATCTTCAAGACATACGTTATTTAGTTTCATTCTTCTGATCTGCTCCAGTGCTTTCAAAAATTTCCCTGAGACTTCTAAAATTTGACTAAAACAGACCATGTGCTCCTAAATAGCCACTGTAACTCAGGTTCCTCCCTCCCTCTTTTCCAGGAGTGAACAGGGAGGAGAAAGAGTACAATTAGACTGTTTTTCAAAATGTGTCTCCAGTACATATTTAAACTTCTATACAGCTACTTTGTGAAGTCAGTGATAACTACAATGGTCACACTACTGACTTGGAAGTTAAATATACCAAGTTTCAAGACAGAAAGCCCCCACTTCATCTACACTGTTTTAATACCTTTCTTCTTTGGGTTGGGCAAGCATTCCTTTTCTTCTTTGACTGTGGTCCTACTACATTTTATCCGACAGAAGAAGGAACGTCGAGCACCAGAATTCAGTCGAGTTGGTCCAGCGTGAAAATCTGTGTGTACTTGCAAGCCAGCTTACAAAAATTTAGTAAAGCAGTAAAAGCTTAGTAAACCAAAATCCAACAATAAAACTTCAGAATACAAGACCTTTTCTTCATTTTACCTTCCAATACATTCTCCTTACTGTTTAGTTGCCTAAATTTTGTCTTTACAATTAAAAATTTAAAAAGTCTAATAGCTTAAATAGGGCAAAGAAAATGTGACTGTCACTCAGATTCCAAAATTAAGTAGAACTATTGATCTATTTTTAAATACCTCTTGATCTTTTGAACAGCATTTTAATAAATACACTTTATAAACTTTAAATTTCTATTTGGTACAAGGAAAATCTGCGAAGATTCTTATAAAATCCAGTTATAAAATATTCATTTGCTGCACACTACATAATGCTTTCCATATTAGAAATAACTGTAAACAAAATAAGATTTCGTTAAATTAGGATTGACACTTAGCATTTTCAGAGAAGACAGTGATTCTTGATATTGAAGTATTTTATCCCATGTTCGACTACATCAGGTCTTTTGTACTGACAAGACCTATCAAATACAAGAAAAAACAGTAGTATGCCTGGTAGGAAGAACGTCAGACCACATCTTGGTAAATGTTTAACAATGCAAATTTCAGTAAGTCTTATTATCCAAAATAAATTATTTTCTTGGCTAGCTTTTAAACTCTAAGTGCACTCTAAGCAGTAGTTAAGCATTCAAATAGGTTTGGTTCATAGATATTACACCTCAAGTTCGTACATTCATGCACATATGAATATGTCCCGCATAACTAAATTCATTAACATCTCTTTAAAAATCTCTGAGCACATTCAAAGATTACTTACTTTTGCCATCTACGAGCTTCTCCCTAGGAGAGACATCTGAAGAAGAAAGTTGCTCCTTAACTTTTGCCACATCTTTCGGATGCAAGTAATCAAACAGACTTTGTCCAATTAAACTGGCCTATTTAAAACAAAACAAAACAAACAACACCAAAAGAACAAAAGAAATAAGAACCACATTTTTTAGAATAGGACTCCACACACATTACTTATCTCAGAAAAAAAACAAACTTTCTATACCATTAAAAAAAAAGTCAAATACAAAGCTACTCTAAGTATCAATATTTTGATGATTTAATCTGACACACTATTTTTGTAAAAACATAATTTGTTACTTCCCCTTTGAAAAATAGAAGATTTAGTTGGATATTGCAAACCAGTTCTGTAAAACCAAATGTTTTACTTACGTACATAATATAATCCCTGATCCTAGCCAAAGAAGGTTACACACAAAATAACTCCACTCACAGATTACTGGGGGAGGGGAAGGTAAGGAAACAGGAAGAAACGTTCATGCTACCTAATAACTCTGAGCTCTAATTTGGTTGGACAAAATGGCATCACTGAGCCAAGAGCTGCCTGGAAGCAGGGGTCAGCTCTCTTCTGCAGTCCTCAGCAGGGGATATTTACAGGAATCTCTCTAGTTGGGATCCATTCAACCTGCTGACTCTGCTGATCCAAAGGAACCGGTCAGTTGCACTACTGTAGGCAGCACTACTTTCTTTTGAAACAGGAAGGAATTCTCACAGAAGTGGGCTAGTTTTGGTTTTTTCATTGCTTACCTTCACCACAGCAGATCAAATCAATGGGTAGAAAGGAGCTGTGTTGAGAAGCAGTATTCTACATTCAAATTGCAACTCATTTTGGACCCACGCCACTTGCTTTGTGATCACTGCATACATAAAGGGGAGGACTTTTCCAATAAGCCAGAGTCAGAAATTGGTTTAATGAAAAGCTTCTAAGAAAGCAGGATAAACATACAGCCTCCTTCATTTGCCCAGTCCCCACCTAACCTTAATGCAAAGGGAAAATGCTGAGTGTCACTGAGAAAGGCTAATAGCAGCCTTGTCAAAATATATAGGTGTAACAAACAGATCAGGCTGCAGAATGGGATTCATAACATAGAATGACTCCCAAATAAGCTAACAAATTCATGGGTTAAGGCAGTCCTGCTCTCAGAACCTCTTTGGCTGAAATAGTGAAGATCTTATGGGACTCCAAAACGTACTTTTTAGTCCTTAAGTAAATTCAGTGTAGAAGTTGCTTTGTTTTATTTGTTGTTTTTTTTTTTTTTAAATCAATCTGCTTTATGCTTGTTCCCACAAGATGATCAATTTCAGTTTAATTTAAAAAGATACAGTTTTGTTTTGGTTTGGTTTTTTTAAATAAAAATACCAATTCCATAAAACAGAGTCCAGATTGGTTACCCTTCCATTTATGAAGAAAATTAACATAGCACAAATGGTTTTAAAGTTCTAGAAGCAGACAGATGGAAGCACTAACTGGTTTAGCCTCTGGTTTTGGAACAGAAGTCAAAGATACATGAACAAGTTATAATGCCTTGATTATTTGTGGCAATCGCCCATTATGTTAAATGTCAACTAACGGAAGTTACTTATATTTTTCCTATTTCTCTTATTCTACAGGATAAGCCAATTCACTCTATCTCAGTTTCCTTCAAGTTAAGAGTATATCCATGGCTGGTTAGTGTGGATGAGGTATTATGCAGTGCATCTGAGCATAAAGGCATTACCAAGGCAAGCTTTAATTAACTTCCACTGCTGAACTACCAGTTTTCCTTGGCCTAAAAAAAAACCCAAAATCCCTTCAACATTTAAAAGAAAATGTCTTGGAGACAGAAATTAGGACATCTTCAAATTATCCCTTCCTCTCAGACTATCAGTTTTTTCAAGGATGATCAACCGAAATCCAGTGCTATACTTGCAGATATTTTGTTGTAGGATATTCAGCCTTACTCTGAGGGAGATTAAATCAAAGAATTCCAAGAAATTATACACAAGGACCGCTTTTTAGTAATATACAATAAAAATGTAGAAGTTAAAAATTTCTAAGAAAATGCAAAGTAAAAGCAAACCAAGAAACTCAATTATAACCACCTGATCATAATTAAGTATTTTGCAAACTGATTCTGAGACAAACAGAATTTTTCCTCTGTTGCATCCAACCACAAACAGGAATCCATCTGCAGCCTGAAAATATAAAGACACGGCCTTTAAAAACATACTATTAAAATATATAATGAATATTGATGACTACAAGGAAGCACACTTTCAACCCAAATTTTTTAGATTAAGTTATAAAGCACACCAAAAAGCAATTAAGATTGCAAGGACCAAATCAGACTTTCAACTACAGACAGCTAAAGTTTCTTAAACACAGCTTTGGGAAAAGAGGTGGCCAGCTGCAAAACAGCTTAACCTGGGAGTCATCTTACAGATCTTGGAGAAGTCTGTTATTGCAGCAAAGGAAAAAGAAAATAGTTATAAATGAGAAAGGGTAAGGGATGTGGGTATATGATGAAGTGCGAAAACAAGACAAAAGATTTTATTTCAGGTATTATTTCTGCATCTTTTTCAAAGTACATTTTTAAAAATTTAAATGAAGGAGAGCAAACAATTGCGAGTATATTTATGTGTAATTAAAAGTATTATCTATACTTGCAAACAGACTTCAATATCAAAATAAAAAATGTACGTATTAAATATACAGATTGTATACAGATTTATTATCCCTTCAAGGGCTGCTGTCTACCATGCTCACAAATCATCTTCTGTATCCCTTTACGAAAAAGCCTGGACAACGTACATAGTTTGTAAACCAGTACTTATCAAGTACTTCAAAGCGCTTGCTTGAAGAAAAAGCACTCTCCAGCTAAAAACTCAAGTTAATGGCAAGCTTTAATATGGACATAATTTAACAGAGAGTTTCCTTCCACTTACCCTAAGGATTAACTGTCGTAGTTCATCATCCTTTAAAAATGAAGGTTTATACCGGACTTCTGTATAGGAGCTAGTGGACCCTGGAAAATAGATTATTTGTAGACATAATGTCAAAAGTTACATTTTAAATATACTTTTAACAGAGATATACTTGTTTTTGTATTTTATAAATTTTATTTGCAACCACAACAGCTGAATTAAAAAAATAATTCTAAAAACATTAAAAATAAAATCCTCATAAACATATGTTGGTAATGAATACGGGCACACAACCAGCTTTTTCTTGCCCTTTCTTTAGCACAAAAAAAAAGGAAACTTCTGTTCAGATATCTTTAATGTACTGCGAGAGAAACAGTATTATGAGAACCGAATTTTCTAGAAACATTTCATAGGCCCATTTCAGAATCCTTAACATTCGCTGAACCTGAATAATTCCAATGTTAGCAATTGTCTTTTGGCATGAATAATGCTTCATAAATACTATATACCCAAGAATCCAAACAACACTCTACTGTAGTTAAATTGAATGTCCCACTAATTTAGTGAGACTGACTCAATACATTTACTGTTCTAGCACCATGGCAAGGTACTCTGAAACAATTTTTAGCCATTACAAACATTTCCACAACTTTTTCTATAAATTTTTAGAGGTAAATAGCAGTTAGACTTCTATAATTCCATGCAGTATCTTGTATTTTCTTGAAGCAATTGTTTTGAAGATACACATAATAGCTGTACTGGATGGAGTCCAGTTTTCATATCCTATTGTTAAAACACAAGTGTTTGAGATGAAGATTCGTTGCAGATGCTTGTTTAAACTGCAAGTGAAATTACTGCCCTGCTGATTTGTCACATTATTTCTTTACGCTAAATTCTCAGTCTGCTTGGACCAACAGGCTGCTGGAAATTCCTTCCAACTTAAATTACTCTATGATTCTGTCCACTTGTTAACATAATTAATTGCTTAGAGTCCTTTGACTTAAGCCTAATGGAATTCTTATTAAGATATGTTTATTCATAATCAATTTTTTTCAGTGCAGATAGTCTTTGATCTTTGCTTACAGCTGACCAAATTACTACTATTCTGAAACAGTGCTGCCAAAAAACCTGAAATCTTGCTGACAGACCACGCGTTATGCAACTTGTATTTGGATATAATTTTTTTAGGGGAGGAAAAAAAATCCCAAAACCTATCAATAGCAAAAGGAGAGGAAAAAATATACCTTGGTTTGATCTTGACACTGAACTATTCCCTGAGATCCAAGATTACTTTAACTTTGCTAGCTGACTGAGGATATAAACTTTTGATAACTCTTTTTTTTTTTTTTTTTGGTAGTTTCTAACATTTCATGGTGTTTAAGACTTTAATGTGATCAAAGTCATCAACTATTCTGACAAAACATGTTTTGTGTTGCAACATTCCTTTTGACTACTGTTCTTGTAGGCAAAAAAAAAAAAGTTTGAAAGATGACTATGTCCAAATGTAATTTTTTCTTCAGTTTTACAAAACAGGTTTTAATTTTATGAAGTTACACTTTTAAAGACTTAACCTACCACTGAAGTGACTTCTCTGTACTCCCTACCAGTGCAACTACTTACATCAGTTTCCTTAGGTAAGTATTAGCATAGTTTCCCACTGTCAAGGAGACTTTTTTTTTCTAATCTCACACTGGATAAACAACTCATTGGAAGTATCTGATATTCTATAAATGACTTGGTCTTCAACTTAAAGCATTCCCAAAATTTAGTTGGTTTTTTGGTCTTTGTTTTGGGTTTTTTTTTAATGGTCTTTTTCCATGATGTTGTAAATTTCATAGTCAACAGATAAACATGAAATTCCAATGCAGAGACAAAGTAGTTGATGCAATCACAAATATGGGAATGTCAAAGAGGAGCATGAAGACCATTTGCTTCTCTATTAGCAGTACAGCTGTTGGCATTGGTACAGCACCACAGGTGTTACTGTTACAAAAGGTATGGTGGAAAGTGGAGAGATCACAGAACACACTTTTCATTTGGGAGTTGGAAAATAATTTTTAAAAATAATTTTTTAAAGTGACTCAATTGCAAGGCATACCCTTAGCAGACACTGAAGGGTGGCTTTTTTTCTGCTATACTAAGCAATAAGAAGTGATTAAGTTCTGGAAGCTACAAACACAAATTTCAATGAAGAACAGACTAAGAACTGAATTCAGCAAGGAAATGTAAGATAAATGACCTTTGATTTATTTAACATCAAAGAAGACACACAGTATAACTCCTCATAGAACAAGGACTTTCAGGATCAGTTTCCTAAAACCCACCTTTTAAAGATTTTAAGTGTTGCACAGCCATTCGTAACACTGTAAGCTTGTCTAGCTTTCGTGCCATGGGATTGCACTGAGGTATCATAGCAGACAATTCCTCTATCAAATTATTCATTTTGTCTCTTCTTCTTTTCTCTGTTTGACTGTGAGCCTCTCTAAGAAGAAAAATTATTTTAAGAAAGATGTAGAAGACATGATTTTCCCAATAATATTAATCAATTCAATTCTGGGAATGGAACACATCACAAGTACTACTGCACTGAAACAGTTTTTCATACACTACTTGTATTTGACAATTGAATTGGATTCACTTAAAACAACAATGGTCACAATAACGATGTGAAATACGGAGGAGAAAAAATAACTCAAGCAACAAACTTGATTATATGTGTCAGGAACATGAGGCTATAAAGACTTATAGAAGTTAAATTCTTCTGGTGACTCTTGACGTCCAGGTGAATACCTGGACACCTTACTGTATACTGGAGAACATTTGATGTCATTAGTAATCACTGGAGAACATTTCTGCTCCCTGGCCCTATCTCTACCTGGCCTGTGTAACTAAGACAGGGTATTCATTCTACTTTTTTTTTTTTTTCTTAAACAAAGAATGCTCTAACCACTTGCTAAAGCATCTCTGAACTCTGTTTTATGCAAACTCACAACAATCTGAGATGAATTGTGTCTTCTTGTTATCTCATTACCTCAAAAATTACTCAGATTGAAGACAGACACACACAAGCACTTATTCATAGCACAGCACAAGCAGCAGACACATTTATATGTGATTGTAAGAGATGTAGTGGAAACTGAATGAAAAAGCTATGCCTCATCTAATTTCACCAGAGGTATTTCAGAAAGCTTTCCCCTTCATTCACCTGATAAGGTGGTAGAAAGGGTTTCAGCCTCTGGGCATCTTTTCTGTCTCAGGTTTCAGCCCTTGGTAAGCCTTTGTCCAAAGAATGCAACCACAGAAAGAGAGCTTCTCTTCTTAGACAGTTTTTATCATAAAATCTCTTCTAAGGCACATGACAATGCACATCACAATGCACATCACAAACATATTTATATCTCAGGTCACTTTTTCTTTAATTCTTTTTAGTGGAGTATGTTAGCTTTTCTAGCTGATCTCCTCCCCTCTAATATCCTCTAACAGATCAAGAAAACTTTAATTAATTCTATTCCTTCCTTACCCAGAAGACAAGCTAGCCACTCAATTCAAATGAAAATTATTTTCCTTTCTGATTGAGACCAGACACAGTGGTAGTTAACCAAACCGAGGGACAACCATCTCCAAAACTTTTCCTCTTAAGCATAGTGTAACAGAAAGCATTAGAGGTAATAAAGTTAACAACCTGGCCTGTTGAGAAACAACAAAGTACAGACCTAGTCTTCTGGGATTTTTATTATTTTTCCCTAAAATAAATCCCCCTCCACACAAATAATTCTAGGTCATTCACCCAAGCAATTAGCTTTTCGCTCTCTCAAGCATTTTTTTAAAAACAAATTGTATGAGTTATTCGCAGTTCTATAGGTTCACCCAACTTTTCCTTCATGCCAGGTAGTAAGAGTCAAGTAATATATTGTGTATGCTCCTTGAACTGTGAACCTCAGGAAGACAGGCACAAACATCTCTAAGAGTCAATAAGAAGTTACGGAAACCTGAACAGGTGGATGCAGAAAATCAGGTGATAACTGGATGACTAAAAAAGCCTGCTGTTGCATTCCCCAGTTACAAAGGGGAAGGGAGAAAAGCAAGTTCCTCAACAAGCTTGCAAAAAGAAACACTGGAGGGAGATAACTGTTGAGCAAACCTTCAAAGTGTCTTCTACTTTTTTTGCTCCAGCTAATGAATGAAAACTCATAGGAAAACAAAACAAAACAACAATACAACATTAAAGTTATTAAAGCAATGTAAAAAACAGAATCTTGTACAGTAACCTAGGATACTCAGTACAGAAAAAATTAATTTTGGAGTGAAACAAAAAAGTAAATATATTTTGGAACACTTTCATTTCTTCCATTTAATTTAAATTACAAAAAACTGCATCATTTTTAGTTTGCATACCATATAAAAATGCTTTTGACAGCAAAGTGGATTATGTATTTCTGCTTTTACATCTCTGCTCACAGGACAAATGAAAGACAATTTTATTTTTAAAACAACTTTATAAAACATATCTAGTTTTACTAAGTAGCTCGTCTGAAGTTTAAAATATTTGTTTGGATGAATCATGTCTGCATTCAGTTGTTTCAAATCTTACAAGTGCTTTATATGAATTTCCATTTGGATTCCAGTAAGATGTGAATTCAAAGTGCAATGGCAAACCTTGAATAATTCTTTATACAAAAATTTGTTCCAGAGCAAGAATTCTTTGCCATGCTTTAGGTGAATCCATTTGCATGTGGGATAAAATTTAAATACTTCCATGTGTAGACAAATCTAGAAAAAACAATTCTGGAATTCATACAAACTGAGGATCAGCTCTTCCCTTTGTATGTGACTTGAATGTACCACATTTAATTCTCACCTTGAAAATTTTAACCTCAGGTTTTTGCTAAACTATCTGTGATATTCTGCAACACAACTTTCATTAAAATTAGTAGAAAATAAAATCCTCAAGGAGGCTCTAAAAATTACTATACATTTAGGGGGAAAAAATTTACTGTTAAATATTTGACAGTTTTAATGAATGTTATCCACAAATTAGTATTTTACTATTATGAATCCTAGTATTTCCTAGCAAAACGTACTTTTATTGTAAATTAGTACCTGAAATCTTTTATTTTAAAATGTTCTTCATCTTCACTCCTAAAGAAAACAAGATATAGAGTTTTACATCGCGTATTTAATACTAGGCACTTTCCTTCCATGAATTTGAGATAGAGAAAATGCTACAAATTTACTATGGCTCTAAAAAAAGCAAACTCACAAAAATTCCTAATACAAAAATGATCTAGCAAGTGATGCGTAACAGAAAGATACCAAAGCATAACTTCCAATATTCATAGTCATGCGAAGATACTATAGGGATATTTCACAATTACAGGGCTACTCCTATCCTGGAGAAAACAAAATTAATGGAACGTTCAAATAACTTAAGTCCAGGCTTGACTTTATCTTTTTATTTAAAATTTTACAAGACAGATCATCTATTCATGTTTTTATTCCAGAATGTTATTGTCAAAAGTCAAAAAAAGCAACCCTAGCCTAAACTGGGCCTAAAATACTCTTTAATTGCTCAGGATCAGAAAAAGTAAAAATTAAGTATTTTCCCATACCATACAGCAACGACTGGAAAGTCTATGTAATAATACTGTAAATGAAAGACAATCATGGTGCCTGTATCATGACAAATACCTGGCAGCAGGAAAATATAAAGGACAATTCAAACAAAGGCAATGATCTTTTTTCTTCCCTTAGATCAATGACAAATATTTTTCTTTCATTTTAAGATAAACTTTTACCAGAAATGTGCATATGCTGTTAACTCCAACAGAAGTGACATTGTCTGACCATAAGAAGAGAAGGGGTAAGGGGGAGGCAGACCAACTGCAATGCAGCACATAGCCTATTAATTTACTCTCCTTCTCCCTCAGGACCTCCACTTCGGGAAGAAACTGGAACAAATTTGCTGCTCAAGCAATCAGTCAGAGCCTTCAATGGATTTATATAGCCGCTCTCCTAACAGCTGTGTTGCTACTGATATAAATAGCTAGATTAAACTCCCTTGACTACATGAACATAGGGTGAAATTCTACCTCACGTCTGTAATGTGAGGTAAATTAATTGTATTCGTACTTAATTGGTACTAGAAGGAACAGAATCTACATGAATATGTAAAAAAATAAAGAATACCACATTTTTCCCTATTTTCTACATTGATTTATTAAACATACTTCCACATTTCTTCTAAAATGGATGTAGGGATTTTAAAGACAGAAGAGGAGTATTTTTATTCACACTTTTCCATCAGGAGCACCACAGAAAAAAATCCACAAAAAACCAAACAATTTATCCCCAAAGAAAGATTTTTATACTACCCAATAAGCCATGTACCAAACACTGACTACCCTGCAGAAACGGATCTGGGCGCGCTGGTCGACAGCAGGGTCCATAGGAGTCAGCAGTGTGCCCTGGCAGCCAAGAGGACAAATCGCATCTTGGGGTGCATCAAACACAGCATAACCAGCTGGTCAAAAGAAGTGACTATCCCACTGAATTCAGCATTGGTGCAGCCTCACCTTGAGTACTGTGTGCAGTTCTGGGCCCCACAATTTAAGAAGCATGTGAAGATCTTTGAATGTGTCCAGAGGAAGGCAACAAAGCTGGTGAAAGGGCTGGAAGGAATGTCTTGTGAGGAGCGGCTAAGGATGCTGGGTTTGTCTAGTATGGAGAAAGGAGGCTGAGGGGCAACCTCATTGCTCTCCGCAGCTTCCCAAGGAGGGGAAGTGGAAAGGGAGGTGCTGGTCTCTTCTCCTTGGGATCCAGTGACAGGATGCATGGGAATGGTTCAAAGCTGTGCCAGGGGAGGTTTAGACTGGACATTAGGAAGCATTTATTTACCAAGAGGGTGGCCAAGCACTACAACAGGCTTCCTAGAGAGGAGGTCGATGGCCCAAGCCTGTCAGTGTTTAAGACGCATTTGGACAACGCCCTTAACAACATGCCTGAATTGGTCAGGCAGTTGGACTAGATGATCATCGTAGGTCCCTTCCAACTGAAATATATTATTTTATTCTATAAAAAGGAATACTGCACAGCTACATGTAAACAAATGTGTTTTCTAAGTAAGGTATCCAGGTACAGAAAAAATAAATCACAATAATGTAACTAACAACTATCCCATAACATTTATACACAAAGGGTTTATTTATGCTGCACAGCCAATCTTAACTCCAATTTGTCACCTTGTAATAGTGTTATTTTAACATAGCTATGGTAGCTCTATTTTCAAAAGCACTTGAGAAGGTTAAAACAAACAAACAAAAAATGTTTACATGCACCAGTCCTAGACCAGAATGAAACCTTTCCTTCACCTCCTCTGTCTCCTTATTTAAGTGTTGCTTTTCATTTGTTCCCATTCTTACCTTAACTTCAATACTAACAAGTCTGGTAAAGTTACAAGCAAATTGGAGTGTCATCTTAGAAATATCAGAAAACCTAAACACTGAATGGACCTATACGTTCTGTTAATTAGCTATAAGTTTATCACCTTCTTCTGCACAAAGACCTGCCCTTAGACAAAGCATTCCTTAAGGTAAACCACACAGCTCATCTAGCCAAACAGGAAAATGTGACATGCTTATAGCACACAAACCAGAAATTGATTAATTTATAAAACTTACCTTTTTTGAGGATCACCATCCACTTCAACTGTATCCCTGCAGAAACAGGTAATAAAGTAAGTAAAATTTACTTTGAAGCACAAAAAGATGACTTGATATACACAATGAAAAAAAGTCACAGAAAAATTTTAGTGGAAACTCCACTTCATTAGTTATTTTCAGCAAGAACACTAGTTTTTAGAAACTAATTACTAGTTCTTTTAAAGCAATACTTTTTCAATTAGTATTTCAACTTGGACATTAAATTTTCTTATGACAGAAGTTTCATGAAATCAGAGAGAGATCCAAACTTCAAAACACTATTGACGAACCAGCACTTCTACTGAACAGGTAAAAAAATCAACAAGTGCTACTGAAAAAGAAGGAAGACTGTTTTTTTTTCAGAAACTAAGGTATTTCTGGAGTTTTCAGTGATCTGCAAGACACACTTGAGTCTCCAAGTTGACAATTATATCAACATCCACAGTATGGCTACGTTCTGTAGATCAATGGACTATATATCAAAGAAGCAGGGATTAAAGAGAATTGCTTTACTAACCACAAATACATGCAGATTTTCATCCTCTCCCCACCCCCCCTTTTTAAACGTGAATTTTCCACACTAGTTTGGAGATACTTCTAATGCACTAGATTCTGCAGGGTGACTTGTGTCTCTTACTTCTGGCTAATTAATAAAGCTTTGAATAGATAATTAAAAAATACATTCTTCTGTGTAAACAATTATTTGGTTAACTGGCATCTGTTTGGCAGTTATAAAACAGGAGAAAACAGTTGGCACTATTATCTCAGTAGACAAGTATGACCCACTTAAAAGACTAAGCATCACTGTAGGACAGTCCTCATTGTTAGGTCACAGGTCTGTCTGGACATTTAAGTAAATGGCTGCCCTGGTCACTAAAGAAGCAGTTCTGATTCTGCAGTTCTAGATCAAAGAGCTTAACTAGTAATCTTGTTTCACACTTTAAGGTTCTAGTGTGCACTTATGAGACTCAAACAACTTAATAACAATTTGTGGCAAAGACAATTTACCTTTACTAGCAGGCAAAGAAGGAAAAAAAAAAAAAGAAAAAAAAGTTAGGATTGAAATTTCAGCATTAGAGACATATTACCCAGATACTTCAGGCCAGGAAATGGCATTATAGAATCCTACATTTATCCCTTAGATTTAAGTGTTAGTTTTTCTATTTTTAATAACTCAGGACTGTCAAAGAAAGCATTTAGAAGAAATTGTAATAAACAAAGGAGAGAGGATTAGATAGTTACCATGTTGTATAAGTAACAGATGAACGTCCCAAATTTATGTTGAGACATACAGAATCAATTTACTTACTGGTTATCAGAACCACTTCCTTTGCGCTTCCTCGGAATCTCAGCCACAGAAGCGTTGAAAGAAGTGGTTGTAGCAGGCTTAGTTACTGGATTCATGAGGCTGGGGACTCCAGAAGCAGTGCATGAGTTTCCATCTATTGAGAAATTACCTATGAATAAGAAAAAAACCTCAGTGTCCCATAACAGCAATATCATCATGTATCCATTCTGATTTTAATTTGGAAAAAAAACAATATTGGCCACGGGTGGCTTCTATGCCTCTGACACAAAACCCACAAAGGTTTTACTGCTACAACCTAAGTACAGAAAACAGTACATTGTTTTCCCACAGTCTTATAACCATCTCATCAACCTAGCCAATACACCAAGGCAACATTAAATACACCTATTTTCTATTTCACACAACCTTAGCAGACTACACTTAAAAACCCCAGCACCTCAAACACCCTGCTGCAAAATCACAAGAGGAGGCATTAGTTAGGCAGATGAAATAGCAGATAAAAATACTGTGACTAACACTAAATTAAACTTTAAAAAAATATATAGTGAACTATGCTTTTTTTAAACAAGCTAGACATCAGAAAAATGAAAGGTTGCTGTAACTATGTTTCTGACATAAAATCTACAATTACACATAACATTTTTTAAGAGTCTTGAAAACTTGTCACGTTCTACTTCAAAGTTCCCTTCACAGTTCTGCTCTCAAGGAAAACTGCTTTGTTTCTGGGAGGGACAGAAGAGAAGTCACAAACCAAAATAACCTTAGCAACCTACTGGGAAAGGAAAACTGTCTCCATGAGTCTAAACACTATTACACTCTTTTTTCTATCTCAGTGCAAAGCTATCACAAAGAATTACCCAGTTAATGTTTAGGTAAATAATCATAATTAACTCTGTTTCAGCAAATTGTAGGCACTCCTTCAGGCTTCCTGTGATAGCGAGGAAAGTATCCTACGTGATACATCTAGAAATAATAAACTCCATGAAGGGAGAGATGAGGGATTGAGAGAGGTCATTTAAAGAAGTGAGCATCTCGCAACTTTAGCAGGAGGCAAAAACCAAGTGGGTACTTCCAAAATCCAGGAGGAAGAAAAACTGTATACTTTATTGTGAGCTTTTTTTTTTTTTTAAAGCATCTGTGTTGTCTGTAAATGATAGGTAAAAGTGTGCAAAAAGAATGATACACAGTATATGTTTTTTCTTCTTATATGTAAGCACATCCTACACCAGAAAAATTACTTCCTAAATTATCATTTTATGTCAGAATATTACTCTGGAGAGTAAAATGAAAATAGGCTAATACTTGAACAACGGCTTGCCCGGTCTTCCACTAATCCTCTCTCTACCAAGTCAGACTACAAAGAGTCAGCCCCTGTTTTATTTTAGAAAGCTCTTTAACTCATTAAGTCACACAGGAAGTTCCAAAAAAAGAGGTGTAAACTCAAAGAATCAATAAATACTTGGCAAACAAAGAACAGCCTTTGGGTATCTGCAACAGAAAATTTGGTTACTTCAAATACACAGCATATTAAAGTTAGGGAAATTAAAAATATACTAAAAGAAATTACACCATAAATACTAGAAGGACACAAATGGTAGATGTTTGAAATATTTTTATGATTAATCATAATTTCATAACAGTCTCATTTTATATTTCTACTATAAATTTGTGCAATTATAAAACAAACAAAACAACCCCCACAATTCCAAAGGAACTCTTTATAAATAAAGAGTAGTTTTAATTCACTTAGATAATAGCAGCCTATAATTACTAGATTAAGTTATTGAAGTATAATCATACTACATGAATATTCATGAAAGATTACTTACTAAACAGAAACTTATATGTATCAAAGACAAGAATGCCTTCAGCACAACAAATCCTTTTGTCCTGTAACGAAGCAGGACAGAACAGACCCACTGACCTAAATACTCTTTTGCACACAGATGGCCAGCCTGCTTGCTAAACCACTTCCCTTTAAAGAAACAAAACTAAATGCATCATTTACAGCTTTTCCAATTTATCCTTCATATTATCAAAATAACTATTTTTTCTCACACTCAGGCAACAAATTCTGAGTACTGCACTGATCTCCTCTACATTTCCTAACACCACCTTTTTCTCTTTTTCTTGCCTAAGAAAACTAAAAATATTTACATTATCAGCAACAATGACCTATTAAGAACTTCTACACTACCATTTTTAGGTGATAAATTGAATCCTAAATGCTATCACACAGTGACAAACTAAATGCCATGTTAAATGCCATCTGACTATGACTTCAGTAAGATGGCTGGTTGAGCTTAGACAAATTATAAGGTTAAGAATCTGTATTGATCCGTGACATGTAGAGCATGCAGCATATATTCTCTATATATATATTTTTAAGATCCTCAAAAAAACCCAGAACAAAACAAAAAAAGCCCCAAACCTGAAAAACAATGCAAAAGAAAACAAACAGGGAAATGAATTTAAAGCTTCAGAACTACCAAAGGTAGTAGAAAAGTAAATATTTAGAATCTAACAGACAAATCAAGTCTTTTTAACACTTACTGAAAAAGAAGCAGACAGAAACAGTTCATAAAGCTAAGTCAGGTCTGAGAAGTCAGTAAGGGTGCCTTAAAATAATCTCTTAGGGCTTTATAATAGCTATCATTATGATACCAGGTGATTCCAAGATGCTTACTCTGTCCCTGAAGAGTGTCTTAACCTTGTGTAGTCTGTGATGAATGATTTCTTTACTTCTCCAGCTATACAACTTTTGGAGACATGGATAAAGGATTTAAAAATCTCTGGGTTCACAAAGAGAACAAGCTAGAATGTACCACAATAACCAAGGTGTACTTCTAGGATAGGAAAAAGCTGGATTCTTACCTTTTATTTGTGCACCTGGCTGTATTTCTTATATTTTTAGTTTCTGTGAACATTTTCATGTTCACAGAAACACCATGTAATGGTATTTTCATACCATTAACATCAAAACCAAACACCCTTAAGAACATATAAAGCAAAACTAAATGTTTCCCAATTTCATAACACCCCTGCTTTATGAAAAATAATATCCAGAAAGACCATTCTTTATTAAAAGTTCATTCTCCCTGAAAACTGAAACCATTAGTCAATTTTTAAACTACTAGAAAGAATTTAATTTAACTAGAGATACCTCATTTTAGAACCCCAAAGGCTATTACTTACACTAGTCTGGTTTGCAAGTCAAATAAAATTCCAACTGAGAAATTACTTTTTTTTTTTTTAATTATTATTACCGTTCATGTCAAAATTTTGCTAATGCCCCAGCATACTGATAACTGAATTATAATGGTAAGTGAATAGTTCCTCAAATACATATATGTCTATCTATGATCTATGTTTGTCTCTCAGTATTAAGCATATACGCTTATCTATATTAAAAATTAAAATATTTTAAAAGCATATTATGCACATCAGGACAGGTGAAAGTATTACTGAAAAAATCCACCATAATCATTCTCATCTGCGAAAAAGCAAAGCCCACCCAAACACTACAAACACACCATATGAAAAATAGCTTGTTGCCAGCAAATGTATCAGAAATAAAAAACTACTATTTTAACACTAACTTTAGTATATTCCATAATCAGGAAAACATAGTATTTAAGGAATTATTATCAACATATACAGTTCTCAGCACATCAATGCACAACACCATACCCTACTGAACTACAACCTCTCATGTTTTTCTACCAGAAAAGAAACCAACTGTATTCCTATGCTCAGCAAAGGTTCTGTGTAAATCACATGCAATGCACTAAGAAACAAGACTCTGCATTTTTCCAATTACTGACAACAATATCTTCTAAACGCAGGCCACATTCCTGAGCTGTTTTCTCCACTAACAGGTTTAAGGTTTTCAGTTCCTAAACAAATACAATCTATTAGAAAAGGCTTATGGCCAAACTCCACCAGCCATAAAAGGTGAGATTCATCTGAACAAATAAAATAAACATGTCCACATCTGAACTAGCCATTCTAGTCCCTCTTGGAGGGAAGACGACATTTCTAGGGTGATTCATCTCAACCTAAAATAGATTCCTACAGTTGGCTAGATGAAATACATTTCTAGGGTGATTCATCTCAATCTAAAATAGATTCCTACAGTTAGTTAGATGAAATACAGTCCAAGAGTGCCTACCTCTATTCAGTAATTATACAAAGACCAAAGTAACTAGCTCAGACTTGGCTAGCTACTCTGTAGACATCCAAAGATAAGTAAGATGAATCCCACCCAGGGTGGATATAAAACTAGCATGCAATTCTTAAAATATAACAGCCACAGACAGCACCTGTTTGTGTTACATGCAACAAGTTTAAGTCCAAGACAGTGTTTCAGAATTATTGCCTTAATTATGCACTGCCACCTCATGACCCACTCATCCCCCTGTGAAAGGTTAGCTTTTCTGGCTAGGTTTACTCCTCGTAGGCTTTCCTAAAATATTACTACAATATTAAAACATTATTTTGACATTTTAGAATCATCAAAAGGAAATCATACAAGATATCAGCACTCAAAAAATCAGCAGAAAAATACAAGTTATGTAGGTATTAATAAATTGATAAAAAAGCTGTCAGTCAGCCATCACTAAGTTTAAAAAAGAACATCAAAAAACCTAGGATATTACAGTAAAATATGCTTGAAATAAAATGTCAATTAATAAGTACATTTATAAAACTTATAGGTGGCACTCTTCCTACTCTGTGAATAAATGTACACATCAGACTTAGAGAATTACTTCCCAAGATGCAGCTCTCCAGCTGCTTAAATTAACAATGTGGTAACCCTGGCACAACCTTTCTAAGAATAAGAAGGCACTTTCAATCCAGCTTCCTATTTTGAAACACTTTCTGGTAGAAAGAAAGAAGAAGAAAGAAGCTGCTTCGGACTGAAGTTTCTAAGATCACAGATACATTTTTCCTAAGGTTGGAAAAAAAATTGTTTAAATTCTGTTAAATTTTGAACAATCAGACTATTAAAATGTGTGTTTTCCAAATACGTTCCCGGCATGCACTAAAACCTTTAGCTAGACATTCAAGCTTTGACAAGTCAAAAGTATGTTGGAAGTGACTGTAGTTAAAGTGGCACATAAAGGTTCTTTAGTCTAAGTAGATTAATTATTAAAATTGAAATCTAGTCACACAAGCTGTTAGGCTATGTATGTCTATAGTAGTAAATACAATGGCACAACAGCAGCAGGTCAGCAGAGAGATGCAGCTGGTGCAGAAGCCCCCATTTCTAATTTGTAAGTAGTTCAGGGAGCTTACACTAAATCACATTCAGTCTTGTTCACTGGGCCAAAAATTCTTACAATGCATGTGTTTTAAAGCTGTCTGAGAACAAACCATTGGTTCAGTCCCTTACGTTTGGAGCTGGAGTACATTTGGTATGTGCCTGGAGTAGCACTAACCTTGCTACAATAAAATTCTGGCCTAGTTTCTTCTGAAAGGAGTCCAGTTCGTTTATACCAAAACTGCTCTGATTCAATCCACATCAATGATATTGCTCTGAACCAAAACACTAATATGCACACAGCCTCTGAGTACTTTACTTGATTTCAGGGTCTCAGTCTAAAGTCCTCAGGACTGCAGTCATACAAAGAAGCAGAGATATATACACACACACACACAAACCTAGGTACACAAAAAACCTAAATTTTCTAAACTGAGGTACTAGGCAAGATGTTAAGTTGGATTCTTAAGTTTTGTCACAACTGACATACTAATTTTTTTTTTTTAAGATATAAGATGACTCTGATTAGCTAAGCAATTACAGATATATTTATACATGCATGCACACACACACAGGATATCTATTGAGTCAAATAATTTCAAACAACGCTATGTCATGTAAATGGCTTTATTTTACTATGGAGTTATTTTTCTAAATTTTTTAAAATTAATTCTAACTGACGATTTCCATTACAAAATGAGAATACTATGCCTATATCCTATATACATACAGTACTCTATGAGGAGGAAAGTTACAGGTGCCATGATATGCATCACTTTACAGGTCCTGCAGATCTGAACACCTGTAAAACAAAGAACCATATTTTCTAAACTGCGGTGAGTTGTATTAAATACTTTTTATTTATTTATTTTACAGCTTTAAAATAGGCCATGGAAAACATCTTCTGACTAGTTACAGCAAGTCTGCAATTCAGATCATATCCCACACTATACTCTCATTGAAAGCTGGGGCAACAATCTTCATTGGGGATAAGATGTGAAAACAGTAGAAATGTACTGTCTAAAACAGTTTTTCTTCCTCTAAATTTTGTAAGCACGTGTAAAGGAGGAGCAAGATACAGAGACGTCAGTAATGAAACCATCTTGTGAACAATACTATATAGAGAATAAACTCTTATAGGTTAACCATTGGACTTGTTTTTAACATCACAAAATGATGAAAGAAAAAATTATAATATCCTGAATTACAGACATTTAAATCAAACATTAACACAGGCAACTGATTACTTTCTGCATCTATTTTTACTTATTGTCATCACTCAGAAGAAAGTAGTCAAGAATCACAACTACCAAATAGATTTCAAACACCAAATATTTGCCCAAACCTATCAGTGTATTAAAAAGTATGACTGTTACTAGCTAATGAAAGGATACTACACAAGCCCTTGAAAGGCTGCCCTGCTTTCTTGGTCACTTTCAGGCTCAAACCAGGTTGCTGATAGAAACTGAGTCTTCTGTATAGTAGTCCATTACTGAAAAAAAACAAAACAAAACAAAACAACAAAGACCTCTCCAATCATATACTGCTAAAGGAATGGAGGGTAGCTGTTTTCTTGTAAATTTTTGATTCATATTATTTAAAAATGCTGATTCCCACCAAATCAGCTGCAGAACTTCTACAGTTTTAGCTGGCCCTGAAGTCCAAACAGGGAATTTTCAACAAACTATTCACAATAACTCACTTCTCACAATCACCCATCTAACTATTTCTTCTTACAATGGATTTGATTCTTAGTTGGTGTAAACTGTCCAGTTTAGAGTCTGTTTTTCATAATGTGCAAGTATACCAACAATAACGCGTACACTCAAGTGAAAAAGAACTACTAAATAGCTAACCTTAGTGTGGACCTATTCCACAAAAATTAAGATACTTTTTTCTTTAAAAAAATTATTAACAGAAAAAGACTTGCTTCAAAATCTTCTAGAGGAATAGGTATAAACATGGGTAACAAAAGAAAGCAGGGAGGGGGGGATTCTTTCACAATAAAGTACAAAAGCCTATGGCTCATGGCTTTTCCAAATCTAGTTGTAAATTGAAATTTCTGCATAGTTGGGGTTTTTTTTTTTTTCTGATTTCCTTCTCTTACAGTACGTGCATGATATAGAAACAACAAATCCTTGTTTTAAACAATTTAATAGACAGCAAAAACTCTACAAAAAAACTCACCAAAATCACTTTGTTTTCAAACACTAGATTACTTGCTACAATATTATACTGATATGTAACCAACCAAGCAGCAGAGACAGAAAAACACCAATTTTTTTCTAGACAGCCAGGATCCCCATATACATTAAAACACACACAACCCAACACACGTTTAGAAGACACCACCGCCACCTACTAAACTGAGAAGAATTGGTGCTAACTAAACAAAACTGCAAGGATGATTTAGGAGAGATTTGCTCACTTCTGTTTTTCAAAACGTGGTGCAAAACACTTCCTTCTCCTCAGAGAGGGGAAGCAATGTAACTCATTTCAAAGCAGGAGGAGCACTAACAGTTGCTGGGGGTTTACAACTAGCCTTGTTTTAGTACCAGAAACTTACAATTAAGAACAAGGGAGGAACACCAAGCCTTGGTCACCATTCAAGCGTGGGTGTGTGCACACACGCACACATACACACAAGCCACCTAAATGATAAATCATGTTTACCGACAAAAAAATTAAAAAAAATCATACTAGCGTATTAGGAACACATATTGCGGCTAAGTGTATATCAGAAACAGTGTGCTACATGCTAAGCGAAAGAAACAAAAACATTTTTAGTCCACATCATCTCAGTACGATGACACATCTGTAACAGTAATAAACAGAAGCGCAGAGTGAACATCACACTCGGGATTTCTCCCAAAGCGCAGCACGTAATGCCGCTGCACCCACCCCTGGGCAGCTTCACCGAACTTCCAGGGGAGACACGAGTTAGCAGCGCCCAGGTCACGCTCTGGGCCACAGTGAGCGCAGACAACAGCGTGAACTTAAAAAAAAAAATAAAAATAAAAACGAAAACAAAACCAACCGAACAAAAACCCAACAACCCACCACCACAGAGTGATATTGGGAACGCGCCTAGACCGAGATGCCCCCGCGGAGAGGGCAGAGAGGGCACAAGCCCGCGGACAGCCTGGAGACACGCACCTCTGCCCCGTCCCACGGACACCAAACCCCACAGCAGCAGTCACGCAGGGCTGGCTCGTGCCACATCGCGGAGGCGGACAGACAGACAGAGGGACGGA
>NW_010100767.1:0-46773 GCF_000699245.1 Pterocles gutturalis | reverse complement strand
TATATCTTTATTAGATAATTTTATTTAATACATTAAATAAACCAGGTAAAAAAAATTAATGCAAAGCAATATTGTTTTATTTCCAAGCTGAAAGTATAGTTAACAAGCTTTATAGTGTATTTCCTACATTAATTTTATAATGAAAGAGAGGATCTTTATGGCTTTTGATATCTCATTTTTTATTGGTATGCCATTATTGAAATAATGATAATGAATGATATTGAAATAATGATAATAAAATATCTCTTTTTGTTGTAGTAAAACAATATTTTTTTTGAAATGGTTACAAAGTTAAAGATACGGGCCACTTACTTAGCTGTTACACTTGGCCACTACAGTCAATGGATCTTGGTCTATAGCTATTTGGTAAGTCCTTAAACATAAATTTCATCATTATAATGAAAAGATAATGAAGAAATAGCTTTCACTCCTTATCAGGGTACTAGCACTGCAACTGGTAGACTTGCCTATGATTTCCTGTGACTTCCATTTTCTCACCTGTGGGTTTCTTAGCCTTTTCTAAACATCAAAAATATTGCTCTATGCTTAAGTAAAATGTAAGAACAATGAAAAGGAAAAATAGCTTCTCTACAATTCCTATTATTATTACAGTGTGCACATATATTGAACACCCACACACAGACACTTGACGGATACTATACATAGTTTTCAACATATTGTATAACAGATGACGCTTTTCAAAGTCAAATATGTACATACATACAAACATATATTATACCAATAATTATAAGTAATCACTGTATTTCACTGGGAGAATTTTAAGAAATAAGTCAGTTCCTGATGTTCATTTTCTCACACAGGTGTCCAAGTGATAAAGACTTCTGTTCCTTTACTTTCCCTCTCTTTTCCTTTTAAAACTTTATAGAGCAGACTTCTTAAAATAATGTCTTAGCTTTTTCTATTTTTTTCTCCTGAAGTTTCCATCTTACTTTCCTTTTCCATGACACAAGACTGTTCACCTTCATGTATTTGCAAATTCCTTCATCTGAATAAAAAATGTAAAAAAACCCTGGGCACTTCTTACAGAAAAATCTCTTTCTCCAACAGTGGGGTGGAACCTAGAATACATGTAATTTGCTTTATTGCCATTGGGTTTTGTCCCAATTCTTCTAGGCTAACCTAGACAAAAGCCAAAGAAGGTTTAGCTTGTGAACAATAACCCAGAAGCTAACCAAACTGAAGAGATAACAGTTTGTCTTATTAGCTTTGTTAAACAGGAAAAAAAGAGAAAAAGATGGGAGAATATTGCTGCTGATGTTTTATTCTCAGAATTGCACACTAATATTATACTTCTTTGTTTTTAATGGTACATACTCCCTTACTACCACATGATCTTTTTGTAATAACAGAAAAATGTCACTTTTTAATAGCAAAAAGGAGATTTTATGAATTTTATTAAGATGATAAAAATTAATAATTTCTTTGTGAGTCCTCTCATCCTAATGGAAACATCTAATATATGTAAGATGAATTGTTCTCGATAAGTGCACTTTCCTTCTAAGGGCTCTGAAAGGAGTCTAAATGACTATTCAAATGACGATATCTACATAGCAGACTTCTAAAACTGGGCGACATAAAATTGAGCCTCATGATTTTGGAATTATTACATTTAAAAGTGTTTGATACCTAACTAGAAACATATCCCAAACACAGCAGCAATCATAACATTGCACCTTGTAGTTAACTCAGCAATATAATTATCAACTACACAAAGTGTGACTTTTATTGGAGAAGTTGAATAAATAAGCAACAATTTTGGACACAGTTTATTGATTCAACAGGTCAGCTTTTTTATTTTGCTAAATGAAAAAAAAACTATCTCCATATAGAATTCTGTTTCTGTATGAATAATTTAATAATTTATACAACTAAATTGATAAATAATAAATTTCCACACTTTTGCAAATAAAAATTAAACTTAGCCAAGGACTGGGGAGCAGGTAAGACACAAACACCTTCTAAGTGTACAAGTAAGCTATATACCGTGGCAGAAAAAAAAATTTCCAGCAGTTTGTAACTTTGGTCAGCTTCCGTAACTTGAGGATAAGTCCTCTGAAATTCATAATTAGCATGCAAGTAAAAAGGTAAAAGATACATTGTTTTGTTTCACCTAATAAGAAGACAAAAAGGTTTTCTTCAGTGATTTTAATGTCTTCATTCTTGTAATTAGAAAATGTTGTACTATTAAAATTTCTGCTAATTCTGATATTTCCCAATGTCATCTGAAACAGAACATACAAAAACTGTCACAAAAAAATATTGTCTTTTATTGCACCTGTATTTTCTCCCCCCTTTACCTTCATCCTTCTGTCCACCTTAATCTTTTGTTCTCATTCAATGTATAAATGTTCACCCTCTCAGTGACATTTCAGGGTTTTTTCCTCCATAGTGCTCCTGACTGACATTTGTGAGTGGACTTGTGCATTAAACTGTGCTCAGTTAAACCCAAGCATAGTTACAGTGAAAACTGAAATGCTTCTGATGTCTTTATCACTCTCTATTTCATTATTGGATAGCTAATAGTAGATATTATGGCATATATAGTTTCAAATACTTGCAGACTTCGTTGGACTGAATCTAAAGAGGGATTTCCTGTGGTTTTTTAGCTTTTCTTCTCCTCTTCTCCGTTAGAGGTGACTGTTTTTTATTTGCCGCTTTGCTTGCTTCCACTTGGCATAATTTTATATTACTGTGATTCAGCATTACACTGATTCAATTTCTGAAGAAGAGAGTTTCAGCATTATCTGTGGAGTGAAATGCTATGGACTGGGTTAACTGATGAAAATAACCCTCAATTATTTATTTTTCTTGCTGGATTACAGCCTTGCCTTCTCCAAAATGCGTTGCCTGCTTGACTTCAGGCATCCACAGCGTGCTGTTTTACACATGATAGTACTACCATAGAAACATGGAAGACACAGATGTATGCAAAAAGAATCAGCATCAATTAATTTGTTGGTTTTAGGAGATCTTTTAGGTGGATGTACTTTAACTCCTCTAAAATCTTTACTAATCTGGTTTGCACACTTTTTGCAGCCACCACTTCATGCAGAGAACTGCAGATTTCCCTTTAGATTATTTTCTAAGACCAAGTTTTTGTTGAGCCCAGCTTTGATGAAGGACTTCTTGTAGGTTGCAGGGAATGTTTTTCATGTTTCCCTAAGTAAATGTACAGTCTCCCAGTCAGGGACAGCGATCTCCTCTGACATCAGGTTTATGGACATAGAAAGCCAAAAAACAGGGTGCATACAGCTTCACTCCAAAATGGCATATTTGGATAATTCTAGAAGATGCAAGATCTCTGAAAAAGAGTCTTTTACAACACCATCTTTCCTGAAGTTCCCCTTGATGTTCTGTGGCTATGCAGCTCACCTGCTTGGGTCTGTTGAGTACATAGTGTAATCTAACATAATTTTTGTGTCTATAACAGGGTTTCTGTCTTTTACTCACTAAGTAACCAGAAAAAAAATAATAAAAGAGCTTTGGCTTCAGAGTTATATAGTATGAATGTGTTTTCATGAGTTAGTTACCAGAACTGGCACTGTTACTCTTTGGGAAAACATTCTGTTATGGGCAATGAAACAGTGACATTGTCACAGCAGGGAAGGGAGGGTCAAGAGACTGTTCTCAGTCTGGTTTGCTTGATTAAGCAGTAGCCAGTGACATGGATTGACTGTATTTACTAACTATTTTTTTACTTCTATTCTTGATTGACGGTGGCTAGAGTATGAGCAAAGAACCAAAGACATTAGCATTCATTATGATTTGGGGGAGAGAAAGCCAAGACAAAACGTGGGCAACATAAAAATGGCAAGTCACTTGTAGACAGTAATCTGCATTCAAACTAGACAATAGGGCAGACACTTCTCACGCCTTGGATACTCTCACCCCAGTGGGCATGCTATGAAAACAGACATATGAAGGTCAGAAGTTCCACGTTAAAAATGCAGGACATTTTCTCTGCAGACAGAAATATGGTTATGAGAAAAAGCAAAAATCTAGGCAGAGTACATTGAGATCAGTGGCTTGTGATACCATGAAATTGAATCTGTTTCAGATGTGGTAGACTGCCCCAGCACAGAAAATGATGAGACATTCTCTATCAATCTGAAATACCTCCTGAATCTTGAGAGACTTGGCCAAAGAGGCTCAGGCTCTCTCCTGTCAACTTGTCTGGGGACAAATTTCACCATCGTCTTCTTTCCCTGGGTCTGTGAGATGAAATCTCTTAGAATAAGTCTCTGAGACACAGGGGTCTCCTGACCATTTCATCAACATCGATATCCTAATAGGCCCATCCAGCGTCTCTTTTAGAGGCTTAACCTCAGCAGAACAGCTCAGGATTACTGACTCCCCTTTTCCTCCTTAGAGGTTTTAAAATCACCTTTCACCTTCACCACTTAAAGTTTGTCAGGGGCGTTATTCAGTTCACAGTTTTCACTTTTTTTTTTTGAAGGAGCGTTATGTCTAAATTTCTTTTCTTCCTTGCCTTTCTCCTAAATCTTTTCTATTTGAGTCTTTAGTCAGGCATAGTAATATCTAATCTGTAAACTAAGAAATTAATTAATGAAACAAATATTATAAGCTATGATTTAAAAATATACAGTCACTGTACCTATATGCAGGGATGTATTAAGACTATTTAGGTAAGAGCATGTCAAAAGCAACAGTTGATAACATGAAATTTATTGATATCTTACCTGCTGTACAGGGGCCGAAGTAACCAAATCATATAACATGTGAAAGTTCAGTTGATACATACAAAAAGAAAATATAAAAGAAAAAGAAGAAGGAAAAGCAGACAAGGACTAAAAAATTAGGAATAAAAATTTAGATACAGTAAAGGGTCATTTTCAAATATGTATCATCACTGAAGACAGTATAGACCTTCATCCACAGAATGTATAACTCTAAAATTAAAAAACATTCATCGATTAACAATTAGTGAAGAAAACTATTAGAACTGGAATAGTAAAAATTTGTGTTACTCCTATAAGCTTGACCACAGTTAAAGGTTTCACTATAAATTTTTTCTTCTTGCTCTTACTTCTTAAAATAAGTTTAACTAGTATAACTAAATGCAGATAATAAAACAAGTATAAAGAGCCCATCCATCTAGTAGTCTAACAGTTGCTTTCACAAGGTTACTGAACTAAAATAAAATACTTCAGTATCACATAGCATGCCCTCAAATTCTCTGGTCTACTGTGTCAATTTACTTATAAGAATTCAAGTGCTATATTTAGAAAGGATGAAAACAGGAACTGCAACAGAAATATCCACACTAAATGCATCTCATTAAAAAAATAAGACATATTTTTGTGGCTTCATAAATTTGTGGCATTTAAGGCCAGAGAACTATTATATTTTGCCATTGTATCACAGATGATTCCCTTTCATCTCATTAAATCTCTTTTGAGACCAATAACTTGTCTTTGACTGAAGCAAAGCTTCTGTTTACCAAAAGCACCTCTTGCAGAAAAGCATTTTATCTTGAGTTAAAACCATTAAGAGGTGGAAAATCAACTACATTTTTCAATAGTCTGTTTGAGGGAGTAATATCTCTTTTGCTTAAACTGGATATCTACTTTTTTGTAACAGTCAAATATGTGGCTTCAGCATTAAAGGTTTCATTTTGTTGTCTTCCCCTAAACTAACAAATACCGCAGTATCCCTTCATATTACTGTTTTTATTTTTAGAAAGTATTTATTAACCACACACAAGTAATCTTCTAATTTCATACTGATAAAGTAAGCCCATTAGCTGTATTAAATCTCAGATTGTAGAACAATAATATTAAATTTTTTCCTCAAACTTTTTATATCTTTTTTAAAATATGGACATCATTACTTTGTAACTAAAAAGTTAAAAAGGATCTATGTACCTCACTAATGAAAAACACAAAAAGTATTGTATTTTATTGTATTATCCTGGCCTCATCTTAACACAGTTTATGTATTGGAGACACTCAGTAGTTCATCTCACTACATCATCTCACTAGAGCAAATACCAGTTGCTAGCCCATCCTGACCCTTTTCCCAAGTCTCTGCTTTCTAGAGTAGCATCACCCCTTTTGCCTTTATGCATCCCTTTAATATGGAAATACATTAAGTTACCTTTTTCAGTTCCCTTCACTGCCACACAATGTTGTACTTCTTGGTCTCAAACCTGAAAAATAAAGTGTAAAACTAAAACAGCAAAAGCTGTTAATGTGCTCTACTGACCAAACACAAAACAGCAGGATTGTTGCCAACTGTGCAGACCAAAAAAGTTGAGACATTTTATATAAAAACAAAATCTTATGGGTACTTACCTGAAATATCCCTCCTAATCTCAATTCATTTTGACATCCAGAAACTTCTGTAAGAATGGCAGCAAATAAATCCTTCAAACTCAAATAAGACATTTTCTTAAGGTATGGTATTGGCAGAAAATGCTAGTAAGTTTTTACCTCAGAAATCGCTGTACCAAACTGAAAATGATACATATGAATTGAACCTTCAATTTCAAATCAGAGAAATAGTGTGAAGACACTGTTTGTTTTATGATTGCTGTGCCTGAATCGCCCTCTAAATGTCTGTTTAAGGATATTAAGGATATTATATCACAAGGTACGGGAGACCGAAAATTCATGAAGGAAAATTGAACAATTTAAATGAAACAATATAAAATGTATTTTGTTTTGGTTTACTTTATTGTATTATTTTATTTTATCTTACTTTGCTTTGCTTTGTTCTGCTTTGTCTATCTGTTTTGTTCATTGTGCCACCACCTGCAGCTGAAGCAAACTTAGGGTGTAGTGATGAAAGATAAGGTTTTAGTCAGAATTCTACCTAAATGTGGTCTCCTTGCTACAGAAAGAACTGACAGAGATATCTAGCCCTAGACACACACATTACAAGGACAGATTAAAACTCTGAGGAATCACAAGATTCCCTGACCTGTTCTGCCACTACAAAGAAAAGCAGAAGAGCACGTAACTTTATCAGAAATTAAACATGTATTGAAATACATTGCTAACTGTTGATGTAGTATCCAAATGAAAATTGAAGTATATAAAACAAGAAACAAAGTTTCCAATGCAATTAAAAACATAATTGAAACTTTCTCCAGTCTAACCTTATTTATTAGAGTGTTATAATAACCGCTTGGTAAAAAAAATAATAATAAAAAAAAAGGTTTAAGTAAAAGGATGGATAGTAAAGAAGAACAACATATGTACTTTTATACCATAGTTAAATCTAGGAAAGCTCAAAGTCTGACTCTTTTTAAGATACTTTTTCAACTCCTCCATCAGGATTTTTCACAGAATCAGAAAATATCAACATTTTTGTTGGATAGCACTGACTCAATACAACTTATTTTTTTATAAAATTACACGTTAGCATTATCTCTCATGCTAATGAAAAATATCTGTTTAAAACCATTTCCTTCAGTGAGGAAGCATTTTTTATAAAATCTAAACAACTATGCTGGAAGCATTTTTGTGTATGAGATTGATTTATCTGAACATATTTTGTGCAACCCTAAGTCACCGTTTCTTAATATTTTCTAAAGGAAAGGAGACTTAATATTTTTATAGAATCTGCACATATTTTTGTGCAGTGTTACAACAATGGTTTTCGTTTACAACCTAGCAAAACCAAACTAAATATGAATTAATCTTTTAATTTCCCTCATCTCTGTTTCTGTGTTTCTCAGAACACATGTATGCTTAAATAATTACCTACATTCAGTTCTGACAGTTGGTTGGTACCTCATAGAGTGCTAAAATTGTAGTTAGAAGCTCCATTCCAGAATGTCCTCTAAAATAAGAACAAGTACCACATTTTTTAAACATATGACAGAATTTCTAGTATTTTTTTATTATTTTTTGTAGTTTAAATATTATGTAATAGTTCACAGTGCTATGTCTGCAAAGTGTTATCAACTATTAGATTTAAGACGTTTTTTATTTGAGACTGAGTGCTTGGGGTCTCAAAACATTTCTACAGAATCCTTTCTATATATGAATTCACAGAAAGTATCGTGCAGCAATAAAAACTGAATCTACAAGTCAGCCTGAAAATAAGAAACTGTGAATTAGTTTCTCCAAATTAGTGTACGTAATGGCAGTTGAATAAACAACATCTGAGCAAAGGTGAGCTTTAATCACATCTAGAGCATCTTCAATTATATTCTTAATTCATTTTGTTCAACATGAGAAAAAAATAGCAAAATCTATGCAGTAGAAAGTCCTGCATTTCTTCTAAAGGATTGTTCCTGCACTTTTTTCTCTTAATTACCCTTAAGTATTTTAAGATCTCAGGAGCAGAGTACTGGATGTGGAAAATACATTTACAATTTTTTTCTCATTAAAGAATTTATACAGATTATCTCCTTGGATTGAGTTTCTGCCTGAGTGTTTCTTTCAATTAATTCCATCCCCATGGATGGACTCTCTATTTTGCAGCTGTCTAGGAAATGTCTCACTTGAAGATAAATTCATACAGAAAACCTAAAGACAGCACATTAAATTTAATTCTGACCTGTTCAGAGGTAAGAAGTGTGCCCTGGAAAATGTCTCTATGGTCGATAGGCCTTTAGCATCTCATCTTTTAAAGATAGCATCTTCCAGGCCTGGAGGAAAGCCAGGTAGCCCGTGCATGTGGGGAGTCAATGAGAAGTCTGGCAGGGTGCCAAACTACCTGATTGCCTTTTCTTTCCCCCACTTTTTTTTTGCACAGCAGACCCTCAGAGAAGATGTGCTCTGATCTCTAGAGGAAGCAAAATGTCCTTACCATAAATCAGTCTGCAAAGAACAAAAGGAAGGCAATATGTTGCTACAGCGCTTCACTCTGTGAGGTTGTTTCAAGTTTCTGTAAAACACAGCTAGTTCTAAGCATTCCAAGTTACAGCTGCCCAATTATTGGATTTATGGATGGGTAGGTTAACTCAGACTTTTGTTTTCTTTATTTGGTGCTGAAACAAACTGCTGGTCAGCTTTTTAACTTAAGGTTCCTGTGTGTTTTGTCCAACTTATTTTCACGAGCAAGTTTGGACTAAACTTACTGGAAGCACAACATTTTGAAGCCTGTATTTATAAAGTCTTCAGAAAAGGAATAAAAAAGAGTGGTTGGATTTAGAAATTGTCTTTTAGTTAAATTGGCCGAAATTTACCTTCTACAGATATGTGAATTTCTGAGACAATTTTTTACAAGAAGAAATGGATTAGAAGGTTTTTATGTTTAGGTCCTTAACAATGCTCCCCATCTTTACATTAAAATCCACCCAGATAGTGAACAGAAGCAGACCTAAGAGAGCTTAGAAGATATCTGCAGCTCCACAATTTTGAGAGTCATTATATATAAATTCTAGGTTGCTGCTTATCTACGTCAGATGACTCTCCTTTACAGGACCATACACCGTAGAAGTGTCTTTTCTTCTTTGCTTCCTTTTCTCTGGAGCTTGTAGGATACAGGAGGACTCCCTTAACTTTTGCCAATTGTAGTTCTGGGAACCTTCTTGTGGAAAGAGCCTTTTTTGGTGAAAAATGTCCAGGGACTCTCTGCCACCTTTGCAGAGCCAAAATATGCTGAGCAGCATGCCTGCCCTGCTATAGGCTTCTGCTGTTTCTCAGAGACGCTGAAAGTTGATTTATATGCTAATGATTCAGGTAAGATGTTCACTTATTAAAAAAGGCAATAAAAAAAAAAAGACTGAAGAATTATTTTTATAATTGATTGTGGTGTCCCTGAGACTCTGAAAAAAAAAAATGTGGTTGTTAATACATGTGTTCAGGAGGCAGAACAAATAAAAGTGATGATCAAGAACAACCTTGCCTAATGTTACCATTTAAAAAATACTTTGAGCAAGAGCCAAATTAAAAAAAAAAAAATTAAAGGTATGGAGAATTGAGAACAGCATGATGAAAGAAATAAATTGATGTCTGAAATTAATTTTTCCATCACTGGGAAAAGACTGCACAAAAAAATCCAACCAAATACTTTTGACAAATAGAAGACAACCACTCTTACCAGTTTGTGTCATTAATGTGATTGTTGTTGAGAGTCTCTCTTGATTAAAGACAGAATGCCCGGCTCATATGAAGTTATAGTGGTTTGTCAGTGTTTTAAAGTCTCAATCCACTTTGATTGAACGTCTTCTGGACTTTCACCGCATGTCATGGTTGGGTCTCAAAACTAAAGGCAGGTAATTTCTTTAATTCAAAGGAGTGGTAAAGCATGAAAAATTTTTGAGACAAATGAAGACGTGAAACCATATAATTTTGGAAACTTGAGTTTTATCTATTTATTTTAGTCTGTGACTTGTTTACTTTCCTCTAACACAGATATGGAGGAAAAGGTTGGAACATTCATTGGTGGAATAATAAGTTTAAAAGGTAGAAAGTTTTCTCTCAGAAACTACATTTTTTATTGGACCACCACTACCATTTGTTGGATTGAGAATTACAGGGCTCCTTCTGTTCTGCTTACAATTAGATTTATCCACATGCAAATTATATTTTTGTAATTGACTTTTAGTTTCTGGGAACATTAAGCTATTAAAAGTTTAGAATATCAAACAGCTTTGACATTTGATTGCCAACATTTTTTACATTTTGGCATTTGACTGTCAACAGTCTTTTCATTTCTATCTGAAAACTCAACTGCCTGGGCATTTCCATACTAGAAGTTTGTTTTTTTTGTTGTTTTGCAGTGGTTGTTTTGGGGTTTTTTTGTTTTGTTTTAAAAAAGAGAATTATTATTATTTTTTTTTAATTTCAACTATTTATTAATTTACTTCAGTTAGTCAAAAGGTACATTTGGGGTTCAAGGCTGTCCACAGTTCATTACTTCAAAATAGAAGTCTTTTTATTCACTGACAGACATTTCTGTTCAAGTAATACACTGGGAATGTGTGCATCATGTGTGGAGATCAACCTGCAAACTGTACTTCTCCACTACCTGAGATAAGTATACTGTCTTCATTAACAACTACATATTTCAGACTTGGTAAAGATCCAGTCTCTTCCAGATGATAAAGAAAGACTGCAGAGTAGAAAGGAGTTTTTACTGTTATATGGTTAATACCATTTCCTAATTAATTTCACATTCCTTTGCCTTCATAGCTTTTCATAAGATAAACTTGTACTGCAGCTGTGGCACAACTTTCAACCAGCTTTCACAGGTCAATGAATAATGGGAAGTCATGATCTCATGTCCAGTTTATACAGTAATTTCTTAAACAAACATTCTTTCCTCATTAGGTGTTGGATCTATGTTGGATATGTACCTGATGGTATATCTCTGTTGTGCTGTGCCTGTTGTCAGATGATGTACCTGTCTCATGTTTGGCCTAAAAATTATGTTCAGGAAAGGTTTAAGACATTGTAGAACAAAATCTGGGCTTGAATATGGTTGAATCACATAGGCTTTCAGGTAGCTGTGCCAACTGAGATGTGGATTTCAAATCCTAATACTGTACTTTAAAATAGAAAACGGAATTTGCTGGCGGCCTACTTTTACACTAAAATTGAAACCATGCAGTTGTGCATGCAGTAAGTTTCATAAAAGCAGTAATTTAGATAATTAAGGTCTTCCTTGTCCTCACTCATCTTTGAACGTTGACTTCCTACTTACCTCAGAAAGACTCCTGGATCCTAGGAAGGTCATACAAGATAAGGAAAAAAGGAAGAACATAAAATGGTCATATGTTCAGAAGTAAAAAATAGGTATGATACTGTTGCCAGAATCATCATAAAGTTGGTATGCCAGGGTTGAAGACAGCAAAAGTGAATTCTCAAGAGCCCAAGTTCTTTAACCATTTTCTTACTTTTCCAAGACGCAAAATATCTTCTCATCAAACTATAGTCATATATAAACAACGCCTTTTTCAACACCTAGGCAAGTCCAGCATCCCTTGCCTGATCATTTGTTAACAAATATTTTCCTCTCTAATAATTTTCTGTTCTATTTAAATTTTGTTAGTTTTAGAAGAAAAGGATCTGGTCAGGCATAAGCAATAGATATCCTAAGTGCGTCCAAAGAACTGTTAGCATGTTTCTGATGGGGCAGTGTGATTTTTGGTTGATTTGAGGGGCAGGTGGCTTTTAGCTAATATTGAAACACTGCAGAATAATAGGTGCTTCTAAACATCAGCAGGTTAATCCAAGCCCTACCAAAGTCCTATTAATTTCCGTGTTTTTTTGATTGGATGTGCACCAAAGTTATTGCAGGATCAAGGTGGGAACTACAGCTCAATTTTATGTTTTAAATTAGGTGTATGCTATCTTGTTACCTGAGAAAATTGTCTGGATCCTTGGTTTTGAGAAGATGTAAGCACATTCATAGCAATACATATGTGAAAAATCTTTTAAGGGCACATGAGTGCTTAAAGACCTTTTTGCACAAGAGAGAATAATGAAAAACAATGTTGACTGCCTTTTATTAATTATTGTTCTGGTTTAAGATGACCATGTTAGACTGAACAAAAAATAACTTTGTTAGAAAAAAAAAAAAAAGATTTTCACAGGAAAAGGACATAAGATGCAACTTCAGCCTTGGTTCCACTGCCATATAGCAGATACAAATCTATTCAGTTTCTCTATACAGTGAGTTCAGACATTCTTCTAACAAGAACTGGCTGCAGATAATCAGTGTCAGCAAGTGCACAGGAGACAAGTAGCTCCAGATCATAATAAAATACTTTCTACTGGAAGAAAAATCTTTATTTGAGAGACTCTCAGTTCTGTCATTAGTGTAATTTATAACAACTGACATAAAGATACTCTGCGTTGGACCTTGTTCAAACAATTTAAAATCACTTCTCCTGCCTTAAATAAATAAACCCATGGCATAATACCGTCAAAGGTCTTGTGCCACTCTTGTTCACTATAGCAGATCTTTATAATCCAGTGTACATGAGTTTGCATTGCCTTTAGAAATAATCTTCTGTTAATGTGCGAATTTTAAAAGTAGCAATGAACTAGAAAAGCTTTATGGATTAAAAATATAAAAGCTAAATTTACCATCTCATCATGTATACAAATGATACTGGAACTGACGAACAACACTGCAAATAATGCAAATTATTTTGAACTATCAAACATCCAAATCTGCTGAAACATAACTCACAGGTTTGCAAATAAGGACTAGATCACATTTTATATTTCTCTTGCCATTTCACCTATCAATACAGCACTCCAAACAGCATTTATCAGAGTGCAAGGGAAGGAAATTTTTACTGTGAAGAAGTTTTTGTCTGAGAAAAGGAGCTATCTTCCAGGGCTGCAACTAGAGCAGGTTTAAGGCAGATGGAGGATACTTCTGACAATACTGCTGTTTCTCTTCATGGCAAGGTAAGTGCCAGAAGAAGAACCTGCTTAATAAATTACAGCAAAGGTACTGTTTTCTGAAGTTAACATGGATCCACTCACCAACATACAAACAAAATGGTAAAGGATTTACCTTTACCTGTAAAAGGTCTGGAGCCTGTCATTTTTATTACAGAGACAGCCATCATACAATCATTCTTTTAATGTTGTCAACCCAATCTTGAAATCAAATATTTTTCCCATCACTATTCCTACAGGAGATTTTTCCAGAAATTCACATAAGCTTTATTCCAGTCTAAACTTATTCACAGCTTGTACCCTTTATAATACTTTTAGGAAAATTCTTAATTGTCCTACCCCATTAATCTATTCTGTACATTTTTTAGCACTAGATGCTTCCTCAGCTTTTATTTCACCAAAGAAGTGAAATTTTTTCTGTTGTCTGTGTTATCCATAACCCCTTTACTACCCCTTTTCAATTTTCATTTCGCAGAGTTATGAAGGAGGTTCCAGCAAGGTCTTGCACAATAGCATCTCTCTTACAGAGCCTCATTTGAAATTTCCTTGAGTTCAGATTGCTTTCTCCTTTATCATAACACAGAGGCACTCTGTGACCACATAATATAGCTAGGACTTTCTCCTCATCTGTCATTTCCAGTGGTTCTCAGCTTATAGAGAAAAATTGGATTACCCCATAAATGATCTTGTACTTTGCACCAATAAATTTTGTCCTATTTATATCAGTAGTAGACTGCACACTTCAAACTGAGTCAATAGGGTCAGCCATTTCTTCCATCTGCAAATTATCCACAACTATGTAAAGCAAAAACCTATCTTGCAATGTAATAGTTTTTGACTTCACAGTCAGAATCCAGGTTTTTTTGTAAAAGTCACTATGTAAATGCACAGGTCCCTTCCTTGAGGAATAATGTTCAATGAACTGTTGCTAAGAATATATATGTCAGTACATGGTGAGATTGCTTGCAACTAATTATTGCAAGTGCTGCTCTGAACACTCACTATATGGAATTTGCTATGTGTGCTATGATTAGACAAGATTTCAGAATACTTTCCGCTCCTAAGGAAGATGATTTTCAGTCCCAAAGCAAAATTTAAAGTGGACAAAGGAAGTTTGAACTCCTCAAAATGACTTTGAGTTAACCCCAGCACATCTACTTAGCAAATCAGTACTTATGTTTCCAATTGCATATGGAAGACAGGACTAGAAAAGTTGATCTAAAAAGCAGTTCTCTCTGAATTACCAAATTTAAGGAAATCATGGTTGTTTAAAAAAAAATTTGATCTCGAAATAGAATGCTTTTTTTCTACCAGAATATTACTGGAAAGAGAATGTGATATTAGGCAGTCTATTACTAGCTGAAAAAAAGGAATAAAAGCAAGTCTGTTGTGAAATGATAACCTTTAGGTGACAGAAGTAAAGATGCCAAAACAATAGCAAATCAAATTCCTTGAGGTTTTATCATAGCCAATTCACAGTCCCACTGTGTTTTTCCTTTGCTTAAAATCCATAACTTTTTGTTGAGGAAGCAAATTTCTTAATGAAAGGAATATGACTGATGGAAGAGCCAGGAAAGAAGTTACAGGCAGTGAACTCTAGCATTTATGTAACACGTAAGATTTGGAGAAAGGAAGGTGGTCTAAGAGACAGTGGGACAGCACCCTCCAGTTATTCCAGATTCTTCAGTAAGAGTGCAAAATATTTTTATTGGGTTTGTATTGACTGGTAATCAAAACAAGCATAAAAATGTACCTGCATGAAAAGTTAACTTTCAAATCCATTACAGACCTGTGGGTGCAAAAACAAAAATGTAGTTGGAGAATCTTGCCCACGCCCTTAATCGTGACATCGTGATTCAATATGTTACTACTATCTGCAGAAAAAGTACTTGGAAACACATGGATCTGGTACTGGATCAAAACATCAACCCATCTCTAAAGTGCTAGACCCAGAGACAAGGAGTGCTTAAGTGCTGTTCATTTAGATTCACTGCAATTCAATTTCTCAGAGCAGGTAGACCACTCTCAAAAGCACATAACTGGATCCATTTTACTAGGATGAAAACTTTTTTCCTTTGTCTTTATTTTGAAATTGGGCAGAAACGTGCTGAGGATTGTTTGACGTGTCTCTGGACCTCTCTAAAAGTAGAATATATTTCTAGGACTCCCAGCTGAAATCTACAGCACACTTATTAAGCAGGAAACAAAAATCCATGGAAATGCTCTCTGAGAGAGCAAGTGCAATGAGCTATTGCCATATCTAATTCACATAATACTGAGAGTAGCTCCATAGCAAGAGTGAACATAAGTTGATGGCAAGTTATATGAGCTCATCCTTGTCAAGGAACCCATTAAGGGTGCTAAACCTGAGACACAATTAGATTACTGAAATTTCTTGTATAACATGAAAGTTAATAAACTAATAACACAAATGCATTACATAATCAGAAGCAAATTGAATTCCATCAATTTTCTGTGCACTCTCTATTTGCCCTATATGTACTGTCTTCTAGTAATAGAAGAGAATCCATCTGCTTTCAAAACATTCTTGATATAGCAGGGATCTTAGATCCTGAAATTTGAAACAATGGTGACCTTACAAAAAACAGGGCAGTAAGGTCTAATTGAATAAAATTAATTTAAGGTTAAAGGAAATCCATTCGTGAAGTGCTCATGTATATTTCAAAATGAATACAGTAGATTTCCACTGTTTGAAGTAGATATACCCAGGAAAAATCAGTATAAAACCTATATAATACCTGTTCCATCATCTAATGTACATGCGAATTTCTCTTTGACAGCTGCAACTCCTCTAGATCCATACAACCACATGCCCCATCTGGCAAGGCAGCATTAATTTAGAAGTCTTCAAAGATATATTTAGATATTTTTGTACACAATGCCCGCACATACATGGAGAGTTAATTTAAACGTATTGATTCCTTTCTGCAGTCAAACACATCATTTAAAACAAGTACTCTGATTATAAAGTCTGCTTTTTTAGCTGTTTTGCACTTCTTTGAAAAACTGATCACTCCGATTTTTCCATGCACAAGATATTTTTGTTGTGGTAGGTGGATTCTCAGTAATCCTCCTAAAATCAGTCTCAATATCTGACACATAAGATCATGAGGAAGAGAGAGTCACAGTGTAAATACACTCACAGAAGCAGCACCAATAGAAAATCAAATATAGTGAGTAAATTAAATACATCAGTATTTAGGACTGGGAAGTAAGCACACAGCTTAGCAGTGAATGCTGTGCTTTCCATCATGCAGGAGAGAAAGCTCAGGTGTAGCAAATTCCATGATTTACTGCTCTTTTATCCACACAGTTAACTGTTTACCTAAGAAGATCTGAATTTAGCACATTATTCTGTTGGTTTTAACTTGGTTTGTTATGCAGAACCATGCTCTCCTCACAGCCTGGTATATAGTTGGGTGGCTACTAAGGCTAGTACACAGATGGCTTTTGAAAGGGATAAGTTCTAGCTGGGTGGCTAAGAGCACAGATTACAAAGAGCTAGAGGTTTTAGGTTTTTTTTCTCTCAGAGATAAGGTTGAGTCAATGTTATGAATGGACTTTATGAGCTTAGGCAAGTGTGTGAGCTTAGGCTAGAATATCAGAAAAGCCTGGAACAAAACATGTTTAAATGCTATGTAGTTAAGCCGACTTTTCCTTTTTTCAGTTGAGTATGCTAACCGCTCACCGTGTTCAACGTGAGTAGTTGGTATGCTGTAAGCATGTTGGTTCTTTTGTCCTCTGGGTCACTGTACAGTTAATGGTGGTGTTTGAGGGAAACAGAATGGCCCAGAAGAGTCCCACGTCAGAACAGCTCCAGACTCCTGCTTTAAAAACATATTTGGAAGATATTGGTTTAAATATCAAAAAGTATATCCCTGAAGAATGCTTCAGCTATTGACCTGTTGAATAAGGAGAGGCATCAGCACAATATCCTCAATAAATTTTCTGGAGGAGTACTCAAACAAAACCAGATCAGCCCTTCCATGCGTGAAAAGGGGCTGAATTCTACATTGCAAACATAACTATCTGAATAAAGCTACCTAGAGTTAGTAAAAATTTTAAATGAAAAATGTTGTAGTTGGTACATTAGCTGACAAGATCAGTAAATTGATGAAAATAACATCCTTATGGCAATAAAGACAATATCTGATATGAAATGGTAAGGATTCTATAGGGAGAGGATATTTAAAATTATATAAGGCATCTAGAAAAAAAAAACTTGTATTATCTTCAAACACCATGTTGAACATGTTATACAGTCTCAAAGCAATATGATTATCTGAAAGTATGTGAAAGCTACACTGACCTCAGGTTATCTATCTCAGTGCAAAGAATGCATGTAAGTGCTTGATATACTTCCTCCTTTTTATGTTATCTTTAATCTTTTGCATCAAAATGTACATAAAGTCACTTCAAAAGAATTTCATTGTAAATCCTTGCAACAATTAACAGCAGGTTCTTGCTTTAACAAAACATCAGCAGTGAGAAATTGCCTGTTCTGAGAAGTAACACACTGACCTGAAAGCTTCAGGCCTGAAAGCATCTTTGCTATAACACCTTCTCAACATACATAAACTATTTTTATACACCTGGTTTGTTGATGCATTCTGCCATCCCACTCATCTTTTATGTGATTCCTGCTTTGAAGATATTAAGGTAATAGGCTTGATTTTGATAGTTATTTCCTGGGATTTGGGGAGTGTGATTGTTAATCTACTGCAAAAGACATTCTCATTATTTGAATAAATCATAATCTGAGGTTACTTTGCTCTTATCAGTTTTCTTTTGACTTATGAATTCTGTTTTTCATTTCCTCTGAGCTCTTTTACTAATTGACAGGTGGTCCTGATGTGGTTCACTACAGCAGCCTCTCTCAGGTTACTGGCTGACTCTCCAGATGTTTAATTTCATCATTTTGACATGCTTCAGTGACTTTCTAGGCTACTTCTATCTAGCACTGGTACAGCTATCTCCCTCTTCTATTCTTTTCTCCCATTAGAAAAAGTGATTTGTTTGTTGTTGTTGTCTTACATTTAAATTAATTTCTCTGGCATTATCTTCAGGATTTTAAAGAATTCTTCACAAGGTTAGTCATGGAAAACCTTCAGATCTCAGCCCATTTTCATCTGCAACATGAACATCTTTGTGATATTACATACAATTATAATGCTTGATAGTATACCATCCTCAAAAGCCAGCATTACATTGTGATCCCCACTGTGACTCAGGTTCTTTGTTTTACAAACATGCAGAAAAAATATGAGAGAGATTTATGAGTGTTGTAATTGTCTGAAAATTTTGGGATGGGAAATGCATTTCATTTATTATCCCTGGGCACTGTAAATCTTCCTTTTGTTTGATATGTATGACACCTAGAATGACAAAATGTTTAAATCTGTAGCATTTTGTCAAGGGATCATTTTACAGGCTCTGGATAAAGAACATAATAATTGCTCTGCAACACCTGAAGCCTTCTGTAAATTGTCTTATGCTGCCAGGTTTCCTTTATTACATTTTTCATGCAATAGATCTATGAATGAACAACAGCTTTTAAGATGACACTCACTTATTTTAACACATTTTTTGTGTATTTGACAGTCATGAATTAAGTTGATTTACTTCCAGTTCTGTAATATGTTGGCTACCATACCTGGGCAAATATCTGCATTTAGATAAAATTTAAGCCTACAAATGTAAATGAGGTAATCTGTTTTGTTTACTGCTTTTGACTGATAAAATTTTTTAATCATTGTTCTCCAACTTCATCTAGTGTTAAACTTAAGTGCAGAAATCACTGTTCTTTAGATCTTTGGGAAGGATCCATATAAAAAAGGTTTCAAGGGAGCCCATTCTTCCAGCAGTTCCAAAAACAAAAAGCCTATCTATTACAAACTTCCTGACAAGATTTACAAACATAATTACCTTTGAATTCTTCAGATAAGCTTTGCATTAACATCTGAACTCAGCATTTTAGGAGTCACCACTCATTGCTTCTCTCCAACTCAAGGAATACCTACTTGGGGAAAAACATCCATTTTCAGTCAGACTAGTTACTAACAGGAAAGAACTTCCAATACCAGAAAATGATTTTTTTTTCTGCTAGGTATACTTCGGTTACTCTAAGAAGATAATGTAGGATTATGTACTCAATTAAGAATGAGACTGGTGCTTTTCAAGGTGTATAGTATGCCAGGGTCATAGGAGTCCATGATTCCCTCTTGCTAATTTTCTCATGGGCCTAGAGTCCATACCCACGTAAATATGCTTTCTATCACTTTCCTTAAGATAACTGTTTAGCTTTCAAAACATAAATCAGTTAGCTATCCAACATAAATCAGTTAGCAACCTTCTCCTTTAGTAGTGCTGTTACCTCCTAACCACCAAATAAGCAAAGGCTTTTTATGCATTGTCATAAGCTATCATCACAGTTTCACTCCTACACTTGCCAGCCAGAAGTGAGTTAAAGAGGAAAAAAATGCAAAATCAAATTACTAGGTTAGTCAATGCCTAGTAGTGTCACCTATCTGTGCAAAGAACTTCTGTTTGAGCTGTAACACTTTCTAGAACTATCATGAATTGAAATTACTAAATGTCATGTATTCAACCGTCTTTTCCAGTATAGGTTGCAGTCTTTCCATTGCAATACACTGGTTCAGGTTAACAGTCAGTATGGGAAAATAAAAATACATGTGCCAAATGAAAAATGAGTTTGAATATAATTCTTCAGATTTAATAATGAAGTGAATATATGACATTGCAGGAAATCTTAGCTCTTATTTTTTTTAAATATGACCTATTTTTTTTTTCTTGCTACTAGAGAACATGTACTTTTGGGAGAAAAAATTAAGATTTTAGAAGTAGTATTTCACTGCCTTGAAAGTGTGAAGTTTCAAAATGTAAATGAAGCACAGCAAAACCAGATATGTGTCAGAAGCTGTGGGATCAAGAGTAGATATTTGTGAGGATTTGTAGTAAAGAATTTAAGTATTTATTATAGGGTCCAAAATTGCAGTTTGCATGTCTAACCAAAATGAGAAGCAGCTCATGACTAAAACCAAAGCCAACACTTAATGGTGAAATTATTTGAGAGTGAGACAATCTTCTGATCAAAAAGGCAAAAATGTAGTTTCTTTTTTTTTCCATTTAATCAGTCAAAAACAGCCCTTCATCAGAACTGTAGTGAAGATAAAATGAAGTGTGAAGTCACACTGCAGTGCCATGTACCACTCTGTGAAAAGTAACATTTGGTTTCTTGAAGAAAAAGTAAACTTAAATGAAACAAGAAAAATAGGAGTCATCATGTACCTGTTCTGACTTCATTCCTGAATTGTAAATACCTGAATGCCCTCAAGGAGTTTGAATGCTATGTTGAAATCTAAGATACTGCTTGAATGTACCTCCATGAGATGATAAATAACCAAAACAGACATTCAAAATACCTGAGAATCTTTGAAGTCACGGAAGAACATTTTGAAATTTCTGATATGAATGCAAAGTACCTGTTATGACACTCAGTCCATATATGGAATTGTTAAAAACATTACTCTAGAGGTTCCATGCCCAAAATAGTGTCCATGCAAAGCACACTGGCCTAACAAAACCCTAATGGAGCATGCAAAGGAAGATTTATATAGCTTATAAAATTTATATAACTGTTATAACTGTTATAACTTATACATGCATCATGGCTTCATGAATCTTAAGCAAGAGACTACCAGCATGTTAAGTATTCCACTTATTCTCCTTTCCTGTGATGATTTATTTTATGATTTGGGAAAGTTTTTCTTTCCTCTCATCTGAGGTAGCAGCCACCAAGAGTTACCTTCATTCTGAGATGCATTTTTATTTAATAGAAGCTTAAAAAAAGTAGAATTAAAAGTTAGGCATTTCTGTAGTCTGCTTCATGATAGTTTCATTAAATGGCAGCTGTTTACTCTATTCAGATCAAGTCCTGGAAACAAAAGATAAAAACCCAAGAAAATAAACCCAAATAAGCTGACAGACATCTTTTAAGTTAAAAGCAAGGAAAAGCACATTTCAACCTTTCTAAATCAAGGGATAGTCATGCCAAACAATGTTTTACAGATGAATATATCCCATGAAAATTGCCTTAGTTCACAAGTGCAAAAATTCAGAAAATTCCTTCCTCCTCACCTTAGTTTTGTTATCCACTGTGCAGAATGTTTACACTGGGGCAGTACATCTGGGCTCTCATTATATTCAATGGAAATCCAATCAATGTGGCAAATGAATTTTAATGTACAGGTTATCCTAGGATATTGTCAGAGGAAAATATAAGCAAAAAAGAGGCAAATAAGTTGAAACAGGTCTAACAGACTATTGCACATTATAGAAAAACAATACTGTAGTGAAGCACATGGGCAGGTTTAACCTTGATGAGGAAATATGTCATTTAGTAATATGTTTTAATGGAGTTCATCTACCACTGGGAAATAATTTGTCACACATGCAATAAACTGTTTAGTAAACTCACTGCTCTGTCCTCTATGTCGAAATACTATCTTGTTCCAACAACTGGAGACACTTAAGCAGCACAAGGTACTGAAAATGGCTAAAACTAGCTAATTGGGGATTCCCTGGTTAGACCAAATCTGGAATCTGGCATCTCATGCACTAACTGTGCCCATTAACTTTGTCATAGGACATGAGAAGACTCCTCATTTGGCAGGAGAACAGACTGCACTGCAATAATTGACAGCATGCATGTTGCAACCCTATGTGGGTCTGTAGCTGCTTCTAACTTTGAGCAAATTAAATAGCCCTGGCTCTGTTAGAGTGAGAAAGGGTAAATGTCAAAGACAGCCAGGGGGCCCAGTTTACTCTGGAACAGCCCATCATTCTTTTCTGTTCTGTGCCTGCCTAAGTGCAGGATACCTGGACTGTTGTATTTTTGATTGATAATGTCATATACTAACACAGATACACCTCATTATACTTGCAATCCATCTTGTTCATGAGGTTGTTTAATAAATGGCAGCCTCTTGGTAAGATAGCCATAATCAATGTGCGTAAACTAATTTTTTTATTAGTTATAATTATATGAGGTCATTTTTATTGGTGCAGCTAGATTGATAGATAGCTCTGTAATTGTTTTCAAAGACACAGACAGCTATAATACAATTAAGGAACACAGGATTGATCCTAGCTACAGCAAAATCAATTGAAACTGATGGCACCCAGAAAGTCACAGAGAAGCTCAATAGACTAAAATGAACTAAAACCAACTCACACCCTCCCCCCATTTCTCCCCAAATTCTTGGTTTACTTAGTATTTAATAAGAAAATCTTTAAAACATTTAGAGTGACAACACTTTTATAACAGTCTAATAGAGCACAGACATTTCAAAAAGCCATCGACACAGTCTCATCAATAGTTTGAATCTTTGTTGATGTTACAAAGCTGGAAGGTTAAAGTATTATCTAAAATGGAGAAAAATCTAGCCCTTTATTTCAATGTGACAGATGTACTTGCCTTGAGCACTAACAAGGCATAGCTAATTACTGATAGAGTTGCAGCAAAGGCACTCTGACAGTCATGATCTATGAACAAATTTGTCTTCTAAGTGACAAGTCAAACAGAGGTTACAGAAGATTTTGGGCACTGCCAGCACAGTGGGTGGGTTATAAAAATTTTTTGCACTTTCATTTATATTGCCATAGGGGAAATATTCCACCTTCAACTCAGATGATGTCTAAGACCCCTTCATGCTCATACTGTTTCCAATAAATGCACAAATATTTCTTTCTATACATTGCCAAGAGGTCTTTAATGCAATAGTTTCTTAGAATCTAATTTTCCTAAACTATTCCATGATTTTGTATGATAGAGTATTTATTTTAGAGATATCAAGTGATGAAGAAATAAATCATATATCATAAAATAATGCTTCATTGTTTTTAAACTAGAATCTATAAAAATGCTATAGGCAAATCTATTCTTAAAGTGATTATTTTTAAAATATCTGAAGCCTTATATTGTCTTATCATTTCAAATATAATGCGGTTTTCTGAGAACTTACATTCTGGTAAAAGTAAATTGCAATAAACTGATGCTAATGCACAAAATCAGATAATTCTACTACAAATTCAATTTTTAACAGGTATGATATCTGAAATAAGCTGAAAAATATAGCTAAGCAGTATTGCCATTGCCTTTGAGTCTACAGTTCTCATTTTTTAAGTGTTTCATTCTTGAGATAAAAACATTCTCAGTTTCTTACATCTCAGAAGAGTTCAGATAAGACCAAGTAAATACACTGTTCTTTATTGAGATGAAATAGTTATTCCTATTTATGATAAATGTGAATAGGCATTCCTAATGGCAAATCAGTTTTCTCACTGTTACACTGGCAGGTGTAACATGAGGACTGAAATATAATAGTAATATGAGGGAATTTTTAATCAGCATTTACTCTCTTAAAGAAAACACATTACCCGTATTTATTTCATAAATATTAGAAATCTACCATCAAAGCTATCACAATGCCTTTGGGTGTAATAAGATTAAATAATTTGGGTCAGATCCCAAATGGGATTAGGCTTCCTGGCACAAAGCACTACAGCAATTCAGTGTTAGGCAGTGAGCCCAGGAGTGTAATTCATGGATTTCTTATGTTCCCACATTCCATGTACAATAAAAGGGAAAAACTGGTACTTCACAATGGGACAAATACCTAAAACAGGCAATGTGAGCACCAAAACACCAACATAATGAAACTTCATTTCTCTTTTCTGCATTAAATGCTTGTTTCTCACCAGTGTTTTGAGCTTTAAACAATTTCCTCAACATTTTTGCTTATATCACACTGACCATTTGCAATGATTTTTCATTACACTCAGTGAATGCAGCAGGAAACTTCAAGAATATCGTTGGTTTTGTGGATTTCAAATTCATGCTTCGTACTTCTGATGAAGAGATATTAATCACTAGGAAACAAACCTACCCTCTGTTTTTTTTATTCTCCTTTCATAAATCTTGTGTTAATGACTGCACAGAAATACAGCTGCAGTTGAAGCAATGGAAGGTCTGTCTTCCTGAGTTCATAGCTTACAGTCCAGGGTCATTTATATAGAAAAGGTAGTGCCAGCTTTGAACTGAGAACAGCACCAAACCCAGTTCTCCCACTCTAGCAAAAATGATTATAAGCACTACAATTTTGCAAAAGTTAAAATAATTCTTCCCTCAATATCTTTGAGCAGAAGTGGCTCAGGTATAATCCTTCCTGTTGAATTTAGTGTTATGTGTGTTCAGTACAGACAGAGGCTACTTGTGTCAATAACCTGGTTGGTGCTACTCATGCAAGGGATGTGTGTGAACACCCAGCTTTGAGCAAGGCAACACTTCCAGACATGTACAAAGTCAGGAGACAAGGTACCTCCATCTACGGCTTATGATCTAGAAATTCAGCACATATCTTCTGTATTTCTTCACAGGTTCAATAAAATTCAGGCTAAGTACTTGGGTGTTTTCACTTTATTCCTTAAGCAGTTGTGATGGGTTTACACTTGTACGGCAGCCAACCCCACGCAACCCATTCTCACCTTCCCCCCTCTTGGGGATGGGGGCCAGAATTAAAGGGGTAAAGGGAAAAAAGCACTCGGGGGGTTAGATAAGAACAATTTAATAACTAAACTACAATAATTTTGAAAATAATAGTGTATACAAATACACAAATGAGTTATACACAGTGATACTGTCCCCCCGCACCCGATGACCAAGGCTCAGCCCATTCTCAGCTAACCATCCCATGGCAGGGAGAGTCCCAAAACTGCACTCACGAAATGGAGATAACAGTCTGAGCGTCCCTCATTCCTGACTGAACTGTAATTCTCTCCTCTCACCAGTGCTAAAACAACACTGGGGCCCCACTGTAAACAGGACTGGTAAACTAATTCAGAATAAAAGCAATCCTTCATTTAATAAGTGCTATTATATACTCTAGGTAAATCCTAAAATGTAATGTTAGGGTACTGTGTTATGTTCCAATGAGAATTAAATAAAGGGCTAGCTGAAATATTGCTGTCAGCACAACATCTGCTCATGTGATCTTTTAGTCATAATAATAGTGCTAATTCTCAGTATATCGAAGCAGACGTGGAAACTAACACACACAGTGCATCTACTGAATATTCCTTATGAACTGCTCATGAGCAATCTGCAGGCCAAAAATTTATTCACTGAGGAAATAAATGAATATTTTCTAGATAATGAATAAATCCAAGAATTTTGCCATATGTTTGTGGACAACTGGTGAACAGAAAAAAAAAAAAAACGTTGGTAGTGAAATTTAACCCAATAAATAATTCATTACAAATTACTTGCCTATTCTAAATTTAAACCCACAAATTTAACTGTCTCCAAGCTCCTTCTTTACAAGTAGCACTACCATGCAGTGCCTTCATTCATTATACACTTTGCCATCACCATTGGTTATCATCAAAGACTTTACATCCAGGCAGTAGAGGAAGAGAACATTCTCTCCTGATTAAAATGTTAAGTCAAGTTACATTTCACCTCACTATTTCAGTGCTGAAACCATCACCTGCATTTGAATGACCAAGAGACTGAGAGAGATCACAGGCATAGAATAATGCAGTAGGTTGGCTGCCACTTCATTTGCCTTGACCCCTACTTTGCAACCTGCCACTACTGAATTTTAGAGGAAAAATGACTAGAGCTAGGGAACCAGGCAGAGTGAAAGTCAACATCATCATCTCTCTCTCCACAGGTCAACAGTTCATCATCATCATTCCAGAAGAACTAATCTCATTTCTGAAACCTATTTCTAAGTGTACAGTTGTTATCTGAAAGACAATCTAGAGACCATTTTAATGCTTTCAAGTGGAGGAAGTTAAAACAAAGTGAAACAGAAGAATATAGACATGAACCTCCACTATACCTTTATCTGGAGGGAACAGATATTTAACATCACCTTTGTTACTAAGAGCACAGGAAATGTTTACATCGTCCTTCCCAGAAAGGTCTGCTTAAGTGATCTCTTTCACTTTAGTGACCTAAGAGTGGCTTAGATATCATAAATAATGAAGAAAACTAAAAGCTCATAAAGAATAACTTGCTATGAACACCATCCAGGCAAAGAATATAACGGGTGCCATGGTAAATTATCCACGAAGTTAGGGTCTTAATTTACTTTCATAGCTAAGCACAGCAAAAATAAAATCTAGTGATGCATTTTCTTATACATGGTAGTAACATAAGAAAATTATAAAATGGACTTTTTTCCAGCACAAATTACCTTAGAACTTTACCTTGTATCCATTTTCCCCCTTCTTGCCCAAGCAATGCTGCAGATTTGGGTGGTTGATGCAGATGCTGGTGTGCAAGTTTTAATTGGTTTGATACAGTCCAAGTCCTGCTGTCATCTCAATACATACTAATTACTGAGGCCTTTTTTTTCCTCAACTTAGTACAACAGAAAAAAATTGTTGCACTTGGAGCTTAACTGTCAAGATCCTACATTCAGAGAAGCCAGAGGGCTCTCAGAAGAGTCAGTTAAAGCTATTATTCTGTATAAAACTAGGTTTTTTTATTATCTCATCCATTAAATGATGGAGAATCTGCAGTTACTTTAAACTCTTTTTTTTAACTGCACCATGATTTTTTTTGCAATTTGCAGACTTTCAGTAACAAGGATCCAGCTCTAATCTTTGGTAACAAGTATAATCATGTGACATCTACTGGCATCATTGCAGCTAGCAGTGAAAGCAAATATTACATTTTCAAAATCAATTCTACTATCACTATCTTTTCACTGTAATGTAAATCTACCTTTACCAGTCCTTTCCTTTGAGACTTGGATGTTCCTTAGGATGTGTTTCAATTCAAAAGTTAAGAAACTTGGAAGAAATGCTCCAGGTGCTTCTGAATTACATGCTTACTATATGGGTAAACATTATTGTGTCTTGATACATCTACCCTAAAATCTTTTAAAAGAGTGATTTCGAAAATCGAACAGGGGCCTAGATTACCCCCATAGAAGAAACAGCACACAGTGCCCTAAAGATGCTGCTCATAGCTCTTCATTAGGAACATGATTCAGCATGAATATCCTCAAAAGCACTTATTGAGATCTTTGACCGCTTTCTAAAAGGCCGCTATCCACATTGAACTTCATGCTTTGCTGAGCTAATCTATCAAATTAAGAAAAACGCAAATGTACTTAAAGTTCACATACCTTGTATATTTTGGTTAGTTTTTATCAATGATGAACAGGTTGTCCGGGGAAGTTGTGGATGCCTCATCCCTGGAGGTGTTCAAGGCCAGGCTGGATGAGGCTTTGAGCAGCCTGATCTAGTGGAGGGTGTCCCTGCCCATGGCAGGGGGGTTGGAACTCGATGATCTTTAAGGTCCTTTCCAACCCAAACCATTCTATAACTTTATGATTCTATGACAGTAGCCAAATGCACATCTCACACCCATAGTAAAAGACTCCAGAACATCTGTCTCCTTGCCACTCGATTGGCAGTTATAATGGCTTTTAAGAAATGTCTCATGGCATTAGTTTGTTGTTCAGTCCAGCTCCTGACGTGTTCTAATTACAGTAGAATAGTTTAAAAACTAGTATGACTCTAACCACTCTTGTGGTTAGAAAATTTTTAGAGCATAACCAAGTGAGTAAGAAGCACAAAACCTAAGGGTAAAGCAGAGGACCTCACTCTCCTCTCCTCTTCCTCTCATCCCAAATTGTGATTTTCGAGCTAATCTCTTAATTCCCATGTCTTGATTTATGATTCTTGAAGATTTATGGGAAAATCCCACCTGCCCTCTAATAAATAAAGTTAGCATTTAATTTTGAATTATGATTGTTCTGCTTACAGCGTCTCCAGGAAATGTGCAATAATGCCATCTTTTGTCTTTTTTTTTTGTTTGTTTTTTTTTTTTGATAAAAATAGGAGCATTAAAGGAATAAAACAGTACATAAAGATAAATAAATTAAATTAAATAACGTCAGAAAGCAGGAAAAATAGAAGTTATAAATCACAAAGCTAAATGAAATAAAGTAAGGAAGGAAGAGAAGTAAAACTCCAGTCTCTTTGTTACAATTAAGACACTAATTTTGACCCAGTTACATGTAACAAGACAGACAAAATCATTTAAAGTCAAACAATAGCCAGGTTTAATTCCTTCTTTCTTCCGTGTTTTTACACTTATCTCTGAAATCTCAGTCTTAACAGAAAGTATCACTAGTTTTAAATAATCTTTTGCTTCTACAATAAAATTAACATAAATTTTAAGAGCATATTTCCTAAACACTACATTTAGAAACCTGTGTGTATTTAACTTCTCAGAAATACTGAGTGGCTCATTTCTTATTCAGAGTGTCAGAAGAAAAGCTATAAGGTGTGGCCAATCAGATAGATTAGTCGACCAAATTTATAGCAACATCCTGATTTTTCATACATTTTATTAACCATGTTCATGACTTGAGATAATCAAGTACACAGGGTTATCATCCTCTGTAGAAAGGAGCTAATATTCATACAATATTTTAAATAACTTTTCGTCATTATGGTGCATACTTAACAGGCTTTTTCAATTTAATTACAGTATTATAAGATACTTACGGTATAATTTATAAGATTCTAAGTATCCAAATATTTTGAATGTGTAGAATATGTTTGTGGTATAACTGTAACTTTACAAAGAAGTCCATAGAAAGGGAATCAAAGGACAGACAAACTCAGTTTTTGGATAATCAGATAGTGAGAAATGACTGTTCACAAACTGACAAAATAGGGTACTAACATAAATGCAGGCATTACTACAAAACCAGAATTCAGAGCTGACTTAATCAAAGCTAACTTAACTCAGTTCCTAACACTTGGATGTAGGTCACATTTTAGATTTAGCTGTTTTAAAGGCTTGCCCTTTCTTATTTATTTGATAGTCACTTCCACATATGGAGGGATTTAGACCATCAGCACAGACTGACTTTCCAGTTTACCCAGTGTAGCAGTTAATGTTAAGCCTCACAGATTGGGAAAATATATCCAATAATAAGAGTAAGTTCTGTGTCTTTTCTGTTTTCCTTTATTTTTCTAAAGTGGTCAGTATAGTATATTATGGGAGTAAATTTTAACTCTGATCAACAGTAATGGAGGTCAGGCTTTGGCAGTTATATAAATACAATGAGGTTAACTAGCCCATAAAAAATAAGTGCTGAAGTGTTCATTTCTCTGTGGGTTACACTGCTAGGTGACTTGCTTTTCCTGTTATAACCATTTTATTACAAGTTTCTACAGCAAAGAAAATGTTAAGTGATTTCTGGAGAAGACATGAACAATAAAAGTCACCATAGCTTTTATATGAAATATATTATTTGTGTATACTAGAATGACTCAAATAGAGTTCTAACATGTTTTTTTTCTACAATGGAAGAGTAAAAAATTCACCAGATGAAAGGCTACTAAATTTAGTAACAGATTTTTAAAATGACAGGTGAAATACTTTTCTTTTCGTGGTGGTATATTTGATTTTGAGATTATAATAACTAAAAAATATTATTTTTTCTGAAGCCATAAAGAATAAAATAGAGCCTGGGAATGAACTGGCTATCAACACGACTTCTTTTTTTCTACTTACTAATAATGGGACATTAGAATTTGACCTGTCATTATTTCATTGCTTAAAATATACAGTATCTTCTCAAAATTTATATTAAACTTACTTTCTGCATTTATTTCATTTCACTCAGAATTATGCTGGGAACTTTTCCCTATTTTGTGTGAAAGAAAAGTTTGTATGTGGGCTAAACTTGTGGCAGCAGAACCTTTCCCTTGAGAGAAGCATTTACATCTTCGTTATACCCCTTATTTAACAGGCAAAATCTCTTCAGCTTCCAAAACCCATAACAAGCCAGAAGTTACACACTTAGTTAGCATATCTTCAGATAGCACTGTTTCTGGAAAAAGAGCGGAAAATGGAACAGCATTTAAATTAATTTCATATTGTTCAATTTCAAAAGGAATAATTTTGACATTGAATTAAATTTTCATTTTATATGGGATCTATGTGGATACAGTGACCAGAGGCTTTAAGAAATACATAATTCTGATTTTATATATGTAGCCCTGTAAGTCATCAGAATTGTTCCTATGATAAAGATTTAAGAATATCATTAAGAATTTTACTCTTAAGGCATGGAAGCCTTTAAACTGGTAAAATCTGGCCCAGTTCTGAAATCAATGGACTAACTAGCAAAGCATTGTGCTTTTTTTAATTCAGTCTTCTGTGTTTTTCATAAACAGCTTTAATAATCAGAACTTGAAGCTTTGAAGTTAAATAAAACCTGGCTGCATTCTGCACAGTTTACTGAGTTTAGGGAAGGGGTCTGTGGTTCCATTTGCTGAATAAATCTTTGACACTGACTTTTTACTGGGCAGCTGAGCTCTCTCAACCTTTTTCTGACTTTTAACTCTTCTTTGTTTAGGTTTTTAAATGTTCTAGACAAGCATCTAGCTTTTATAGAGTATGCAAGTAGACCCTGCCATGATGGATAACCGTTGAGTGGTTGTGACCTCCAGCTGATATCATTGTACAGGTAACAAACAACAGCCATAACATCTCAGGCTGGAGTTCTTCCACAGACATGTCTCCTGAGAAGTTCCTTATAGCTTTGCATAAAACCAGAGGAAGTTTTGGAATGGCAGATAATGATTTCTTCACAGAATAGTAGGAATGTCTCAACAGACAGAGTATTAAACAAGAATTTTAAGCATATATTTATGAAGTGGGAGATATCCTCAGATAAAAGTCATTATGATAAATAATCAGTGTTCATCTGAAACTATTTCTCTGCATTGATTTTTAAGCCCTGAAATCAATGGGAACTGCTGCTTAAAAATTGATGGTGCAATATGGCCCATGTTATCAATGGTTTACATTTATTCAGTCTATTGTCTGAGATTTTCAGATTATTGTCTTTTGGATTAGCTGTCAAGCCTTATGAATTGCAGTCCAAACTTGATCTTCTGTGGGATAATGTTTTATAAGTTTCATTTCAAGCAAGCTCATACCCAGATTAACAGGTACAGAATCTAACTTAGCACAGTTCTCTGGTGGAAATTAATTATTCCATGAACACGTATCCTGTTACTCACTTGAATATCAGAATTCCTCAGCTGAAAATTTTATCTGGATATGGTAGCCCTGGAGTTCTTTATTTAGCAGTAGATGACACTTTCTATGCTATTTCATAAGCAGAATCTTTTTAAGTAGTCTACTTAAATGCTCTGAGGGGGTTGCTGCCTACCAGAGAACACAAATACTTGCATATGCTCCTCTAAGAGAGGAAGATAGGGAGGACTGATACAGAAGGAGCGATTGCTGTATGTATTTCAGCCTTCTTAATGCACAAATGGACAAGAACAAATCAGTAAGGTTCTGGTTCACCATACATCAACACACAGAAGGTGACATGGAAGGTTGCATATGCATAAAAGAGCAGGTAAATCTTGTAAAAAAAATTAATGGCCTGAAATACCTGAAACACCTGAAATATTGAGTTCAAGCTAATAACGTATCAGCTCTTCTTTGCGTGTTAACTTAAATCTTTCCATGAAGCTAGTGCAATGGATATAAAAGTGTGTGGGAATAAAGAACTGGTGGTTAGCAAAAATGTAAACTGACCTTCAGGTTAGAGAATGATTGTGGACAAGTGAGGCAATGCTGCAGAAAGCCCTACTGCAAGCATGAGAAGCAGCAGGTTCAAAACACCATGTGGTGGAAAACAGACAAAACCTGAAGGTCAGTTTACATTTTTGCTAACCACCAGTTCTTTATTCCCACAAAAGTGGACCAGAGGGACTATAGGTCTGCTTCAGTGTAGTTGTTCTGATGAAGGTCTGGGAAACATTTGGGGGATTTTTGTTATTTCTAGCAGTGGCTGGTGCAACAAACCTTCTTCTGAACACTTTCCTGCTAAGGGGAGATTTTCTAGAGTGTAAGTGGTGAAGATTTCAAGAGCTCTTTGTGAGTGATCATATCTAAGTTACACAGGTTTAAGTCAACTTGATCATAACTCCTCAGCCTAGTAAAAAAAAAACTTGAGCACTATAAAGAAAGCAAGAGTACTGTATCAAAAGTATAAAATGTGTAATGTAGACTTTAGACTCCCTAAAAAACAATGGTACAATATAAAAGGCACATTTGGCTTATATAAAAAAATAATTCAGCAGCTAAACTGATTTAATAAGAAACTAGATTTGCTTTGAAATTATTGCAGGAAGCAATAAATGGTTTACAGGTTGCAGGAAGCAATATTTAGTGTGTTTTCAATTGTAACTGATTATTATATTAGTAAAATTGAGTCTAGAACTATTCTGAAGAAATAATTTGTTTCTGTCCTCCTGCACCTTTATTTCTATAGACAAATATCTTGATTTAGAAGCAATAATTACACAATAAGGTTTTATTAAGTGGTCAATAAGAACAACCACATTTTTTAAAGAAATAAAATTAAAGAGCAAGTATATTTTCTCCCTTCTCTAAGAATTGCTTGTCCTAGTTTTCAGCTTACTGTAAGTCTCATATTCACAAAAAAAAAAAAAAACCAAAAAAAACCCTCTTTATTGCTCTGCTAAGTCTGATTCGTAAAAGGCGGGGTGAAGAGTTCAGACAGGCATCCAAGCACACCCCAAACAAAATAGCTCTGATTCCTGTACTGTACATGAACAAACAAGAGATGCATCCCATCGGACTCTTGACAGATCTGTCATTGTTTACCATTAGCTATGTCATATTCACATGCCTCGTCATTCTGTGCAGCGGGGCAGGGGTTGGCCCGCTGCCGAACTGCCGATTTGCAGAACTGACTTATATCTCCCATTCTCTGTAGATGCTTCAGGCAGCATAATTCCTGATGAAAGTGTGCTCCCTAGTGTTACAGCGCTACAAAGGCCAGGGAGCTCCCGTTAGGAAGGTGCAGAGGGAAAAAAAAATTCTGAGTATTACTTTAGCAGATCCTTCTGTTTCTGGAAGACATATTCTGTTCAGTATATCTAAGTTAGTACTCTTGAAATACCATACACAGTTTTCAACATAAAAAAAACAGTCACAGGTAATTTCCTCTTTTCGTTCCAAAAAGGTAAGTATTTCATTGTTTATGACTCAGCAACAACTTCTCAATCTGGTGTAAGATAGACTCCACTTAAAACAAGCTCGGTGACATATGTATTTGAATACCTTAGCAGCCTGATTTTTAGTGCTTTTCAATGCCAATAGTGGCCTCCAATCAGCATCCTTAAAACAAGGCTCACAGACCTCAGGTGTGCTGGTGGCTCAGCTGTGCCTACAATCTATTGCACTTGTTTTGTGTTACAGGATGCAAAGATAAAACCCAATGTTTTTAACTCAAATGTTCCATAGACCCTGCAGGACGCAGTTATCTGTATTCAGCCCTTGTACATTGAGCCTATGGTGGTGATGGGTTAACCCACCCAACTTTCAACATTTAAACTTAAGCAAGTTTAAAAACCAAGCTTTTAATTTGCCATAAAGGCTAATACCGTGTATGGTGGAGAGAGACAAATACCTCCAGGTAGTGGTCCATTTCACCTACGCTAGAGACCTGCTTTAGACTGGAATACATTACCCTATCAGCAGATTAAAATAGATGTTGAATTTTCACGTGACCAAAGTCAAACAAGGTGAAATCCACTGTAAGTGCTAAGTCATAAAATTTTCATGTGGTAAAATGTGCATACATGTAAAAATTTATATTTGCTCATTTTTCACAGATGTACATTGCTGCACAAGGCACCCCACACTGGGGAATAAAACACAGTGTTTAGTGATGTGAATGCACATAATACCAGTACTATTGACTGCAGTGAAGTCACCCCAGAGGCACAGTGCACACATCAAAATCCAGGTCAATCGAAAGCCATAGAACTGATCTCACATCCCTCCAGCACCTCTAACAGTAACTACTTATTCTGGTGACATCACAATCTTTTGTCCAGGAACATGTCACAAAGACAAAATGATAATCTGATGTTGTAAATAGCAGAAGAGATCATTACAAAGAGAAACTTCATGGAATTTTCTCAGAATACTATTCTTGAAGAGCAAAACATATTGAACAAATCCTGTGTCTGCAGTTAAGTAAGAGTTTAGAAAGCAAAAGTGATACATTTGTTAACCTCTTCCATCGTGTTCCAATAAACAGGTGATATTCAGATATAATATTTCAGATATAGTTAATATCTGGTAGAGATTTGGGCATTTGCTTTGGAGGCAAAATCACTTTCTTAATCATCCAAGGGAAATTATTTTCTCTACAAGACTAGTAGCAAGAAGGAAGAACTGCATATTTTCCAAATGTTGTTGTTTTATGCTTAATATTGATATTCATACTTATGGAGAATAAATGTCTCACTATGCAAATAGCCCAGATGAGTATACTGGCAATACTCAAAGTGTAGGACAATGATATTTTCTGGAATTCTTTTCAAACTCTGACCCAATACTGGTAAACCTGAAGATTAAATAAGTGATTGAAGCTCATATTTTCTGCATTTCTCTTACAAAAAGCCTACATTACATTTGCTAACATACTCAAACAAACTTTTTAATAGATCTGCTTAACATTACATGGGCTAGGGAGCTAAGTATAGCTTAACATCTACCAAAAATTAAACTGACATAATAATTATGTATGTGACAAATAGCTCATATCCTAGGTTTCCTTCCAATTGCAAATTTATCTAGTCAGTAAATGTGTGGGATATCTAAAATTATGTCTTTTATTTCTTCTTTTCTGACACCACAATCAGTTGTTCAGAAATAACGGCCATCAGCAAAGACTCACATTTTATTTCATACAGGAAACATGAATTATACTATAAGCAAAAAAGTTAACGTAGACTTAACTCTTCATGTAATGATTTAGGAATTAAAGTCTTAAAATTTCATAAAAGTAAAATGAAATTTCCCCCATTTTTTCTTAAAAGACTCTGTCAATGTTTCATTCAGAGATGAAGTAAATGTTCCATATATGCTATTCTTTTTCTTGCCTGCCTGAAGAACAAAATTAAAACACTTCATTAAATATATTCAACTAATGAAGGAGGCAGTTAGGGGTAGATATGTAGGTAGGTAGAATATTCATCCCTCTTAAAGTTTCTTCAGAAAATACTTCTCTTTTCACTTTTTCTAGCAGGGGAGTTTTCTCAGGTTTTCTGTGCTTTGGTATCTCAGACATCAGGATACCAGCAATAGTGTCATTGCTTAACAGAAAATAATCTCATGGTAAAAAAGGCTCCTTATCTCACACTACTTATGCCCATGGATGAACATTTCAGAAATCCTCAGAAGTCATTGAGGTTTTACAGTATTACAAAGGTACCCATTATATAGTTGTATAATGCCCAGATTCTTCTGAGTTTTCAATTTAACTTTGATGTTTCAGTCTGTATATGGTATATTGCCTATGGAGATGACAGTGTACCTATATTTGCTCATTTTAAACTTAGAAGAAAATAGGTGTTGCAATGAAATCAAAGAGAGAAGGTCACTAAGAAAATTTAGTGCTGGGGACTTATCAGACAGAGTAATAATGAGAATGTATTTCCTTCACATTGGAGGGGTGAGGGGGAAGCGAGTATGGGGAAAGCTGAAGTGATCTGCTTACAGCCTGTAAAATCTTGTTGAATCCATTCAGTATAGCTATCTTGGTTATTACCAGGGATTCTCTCTATGACTCAATTTAGGCTCCAAATTTACTTTTAACTCAGACCTTTTTGCCCCCTGTTATGTTTTGCTTCCACATAGATCTAAACACTGAGGTAACAGTAGAAGAGTTTTCATCTGACGCTACATTTTCCATTAACTAAAGTATTAAAAAATCCTAGATTACTCTCACATCTCAAAGACTGCACATGGAAGAGGGAGGAAACAGGATATGCAAACACATGATGGTGGATTACTCTTTCACCAGTGTTTCTATATTTCTCATGCTAGCTAATGTATGGTAGTCTTTGGTAAACTTTTGCAAAGACAAATTAGTTGTCCCTTTTGGGTTCATTTACAGGAAGCCCTCATGCAATAAAAAGAAGAATACCCAGCAGGAAGTGCTCTTCTAAGGCTGGGACACATTTTTGTATTTGGAATAGGAACATGGCTCAGCCCATTCTCCTAGTGCTCAAATGCAATCAGGGGAGTGTTTCAACAATCACTATAATATTCAGTTTACTAAAACCAGATTACTTCATTTTAATTAGACTTATTGCCTTACTCAGGTATTTCCTAAAATGTTAGATACAATAGTACTCTGCTTATATGGAGCATGACAATTATCATTTTTAATTAATCCATTTTGACCTTTTAATTCAAGATTGATGAAGAGCAAATAGAGTCTGATGGTGTGGGAACAATCTGACATTCATTCAAAGGATAATTTAAGTCTTTTAAGATGTCTGCAGGAAAGGAATTGCAAACAACTAGCGACATGAGTTCATTCGTAACACCAATAATTATTTAAAATTTAATATTCCAGATGTACCTGGATTTTGTTTGCTTATTGATTGTCCTACATATTCTACAAGGCAAGAGTTGTGTTTTAGTGAGTTGCTATAGTCTACATCTCTGTTGCACTCCGAGTGACTTGCTCTTATCTTTCCATTTTTCCTGCTCCATCTGTGAGGTTCATCTAGTGTGCTATCATTGCCCAAAAAGTACCAAGTCTTGCTTGATTTTAAAATGTATATGTTATAGAAAGCTTGTAGTGACCCTTGAATTTTGCTTCCTGGTTATAAAGTACTGAACTGTTTTCTTTTAGCAATTGGCTTCATAACACAGCTTATAAACTATTTTATTTCCCACCCATACAACTTCTAATAAGTTCTCTAAGGGTACATTGTTCAGCCCAAACAGAACTCAGATCACAATTTAGGTCCTACAGTGGGATTCTTCTTTTCTTTCCACTTAGGATTTGAAATAGTACAAACAAGCAAGCAAAAAGAATACCTGTAATGCCATACATTTTAAAGGTAAATACCCAAAACAGTCATCTAAATTAAAAAAATGGGAACATTACACATAGTAATGAATTTGATTAGTCTGGTGTATAGTATACATTTGTGAGAAAAATTCCCTTCACTCCATTATTTCCATGGGAAATATATTGTGTAAGGTATGTAAAAGTCAGCTGACACTCAGTATGAATAGACTGTTCTAATTGAAGGTATAGTTGCTTTTCATGGCAGATGGCATGATGGTTGTATTATAGAAAATTACAGTAATTTTGAAATGTTTTCTATATATTTAAGTTTATTATATGAATGCTGTGGATTATTGCTTTTGATTTAGTTATTTAATATAATTTTCAGACAATTTATGCTATGCATTAAGGCACAGGATCTGATTTACTCATTATTCCACAGCAAGCTTCATGTAATTTTGGGTAAACTTTGCTTTTCCACCAGTTGTCCCCTTTTGTTTCCCTACCCTTTGGCTAATAGGTAGGTAGCCTTAAGTACACAGCTATTTTTAACACAAAAATCAAGCTCCTATAGCAAAATACACATGCAAAAAACATCTCAAAGACATAATGACAAGAATGTATGAAACTTCCTGGAGAATCGGAAGGACTATCTGAAGTAGAAAAATATTTTTCTTTGTACCCAGCATGACGTGTGGTACTGCTGCATAGTTGAGCAAGAGGAACAAGGAGACAATCCTACCTTTTCACTTTTTATCTATTTCCATTTATAGAGGTGAGCATGATTTTCAGAATGAGGTCCTAGCTATAAGCCTCTTTCGAGAGGTTACCTTAAAATGTCTTATGAAAACTTTTATTCAGCTTTACTGTCAGGAAAATTCCTTGTTTCAAAGGGTCCCTGGTAACTTTTTAGAAAAATCTGAAGACACAATACATTTCCACTGGCAAAGAAACATAAATGAATCTTTCTTATTGAATAGGAAACTTTGACTATCATTTTCTGAAAAATCCAAAGCACTTTTGACAGATGTAAGTTTGGGCCTTCCCAATTCTGAAGAATTTTTCCCCTGATTTTGAGACAGATGTAATACACTACAAAAATGTATTCCTTGGTCTACAAGCAGACAACAGTAAAGGTTCCAAACTTGTTCAAAGATCAATAACATTCCTTATTCACAGCCTAAATATGAATTAACTTCTGCATCACTTTCACTCACACTCAATAGAGAAGAAAGGTAGTTGGCTCTAAGGAGAACAGGCTATATCATTCTGTTCCTACAGGCCCAGACTGATATATAGGGACTAACAATGACTCTGAAGTTTGCAGCTGTTTCTAAGTTCTCAAATTTTGATTGCTTCCCAGAGCACTTACAACATGTCTTACAGCAGAAAAACTTGCACCTAAACTGATGTATCTCCTGGAGATATAATGACATATGCTTTTGCCATACCTTGTTTCCACATATTGGAGGGATAGCAAAAATATGGTCTGTAACCATATATATGTTACCCAGGTGGTGCACACATTTACTTCTGTGCACTTCCTTCTATTAGGCAAGAGCAGGATTTTGAACACAAAGATTTGATTTCCTGCAGTGAATGAGGATTCAAGGCTATTATCATCATATGGAACATATTGTAGCTCCTCCTCCTTATTCTCTCTTATGTCTTTTTACTCCATCTTACTCACATGTCTGGCGTTTACCAGCTGAAATGTCATCTAATGAATTAGATGAAACAATGCTGTCATCAGAATCAACATCAGCAGTTCTGTTTGACCTCTGTTTTTATAATGATTCAGTCTCTCTTAGGAATTTTTCAGATAAAATTCTAATATTTCTGACATTTGGAATAGTAAGCATATGTTTAAGAGACAGACAATAAGGAGAAAATTACTGGGACTTAGTGAAAGGTTTCCCAAATAAAGCCTCTCTTTTCTCCCCATGCAACCATTTTAAAAAACCCCAAACAAACCAAATGAACCAACCAAATAAACCTTTCTCCTGCTAGCAATTATTAAGTAAAAAAGTTTTTGTGAAGAAATACTTTGTAGTGAAAATAGATGAGAAAAAAAAATGAAAAAAAGAAAGATGTTTGGAAAAGGACTGGAGGAGATAAAAAGAGATGAAGAAGAGCAAGGAAAAGGAAAAATAAAGCTTAATCAACAGGAAAATCTTTCTGAAATTTGAGAAGATAATGAAAATGACACAAGTGAAATAACAAAAACATTTCATTAATTGGAATATTTACTTTTTCCCTGAGACAAAAAGCTAACCATTACAATAAAAACTCATGCAGGACTTAACAGCCTATAAACCCACCTCTACATCTTAACACTTAGGGGTCTTTTGCAATTACAAATGCAGAAGTCCCGCCAGAGTAGAATTTTCTTGTGGACATCAAATGGTCATTCACATAATTTTGGCAATCAGTGAATCACAAAAAGGACTATCAAATCACACCTGAATTAGAGGTACTGTGCACTGCCAGAATATACTATTTAAATGGAAGATTAAGATATTACTTACCAAAATCAGGCCTCTGTGGCAGAAGACTGCATGGAAGAACAGCTTTCAGAAAACACTGTTCCCTGAGGAAGGCAGTGAGAACCCTTTAAGTACATCCTTGATCATGAGAGGCTCTGGCAGTGGTCTTTCTATACAGCCCCAACCTTGTCTTCCACAGGGCTACATCTGCAGTCTGAATTTTATCTGACCAGAATAAGAAGATCAATAAAGCTGGGGACCAGATGGCAGCGTGCTAGACTTCAGATGAAAGCGGATAACTGATGTGTATCTAACTCTCAAGGCTTTCTGAAGACAGGACAGGGTATGTATGAATTCATGGTTCTGAGTTCACCAGCCATCCCACCCATCATGGACATGAAATCTCAAAATGTTACGATCCAGAATCTGCAGTCTTGGGTTTTAAAGCTGTTCTGCACAGAGGAAAAAATGTACTTATTGCTCAGAAATGGAATATATATGAACACACACAGGAGTCAATATACAGAATACAAGAAGTTTTGCCAAAAGGGTTTAAAACTGTTCCAGTGAAACCCAGCCGCTCTGATATTTCTATGCAAAAAGTCAGGCTTGGTTTCCACCATTTGAGGTTTTGCAGTAGCAGTTCACTCAGCTCAGGTTTCATTAGAACCTCCTGGTTTCACATATAACCAGTTATTAAACATTTTCTTTTAGTAAGGAACTTTTCTTACTTGGTTTCTGCCCAGATAGGAAAAACTTTGGAAAGTCTCAGCAAGGTCCGGACATGTATTTGAATGAGATTTAAAGGGGCAGGGGAAGGGGGGTACCAGACTTTTTCATTACCAAAGTTATTTTAAAGTGACAGTCTTTAAATCAGAAAATGTTTCTGCATTTTTTACTGAATAATATTTGCCTATGAAGTGAAGAATTTGAATGATTTAAAAAAAAATCAACAACAAAAAACCCAACAACCAAAACAACAACAAAACTGCAAAATAAACAAACAAGAAAAACATAACAAAAAAACAACAAAAACTAGACTGAACTAATTCTAAATATTTTATCATTATTTCACCCTTTCCTCTTGCACTCATGTTTCCCTAGGCTAGGGGACCACTATTTTTATTTCCCCTTTTGCCATTGCCTTTACAGTTTCTACTGGATTGAACACCTGGAGTGTCTTTCTTCTTCCTTTCCTTCAAAATAGGCTACACAGAAACACCCCCCTCACACAGAGATACCAGTTGTATACCCCAAGGAATGATTCTACGAATCTTCCAATGTGCCAGATACCTCTAAAGCACACAATGGGCTAAGCTAAACCCTCTGGACCACAACAAAAACAAGAGAAGTTTCCCTCAGTACTTTTTCTCCCTGATATAGAAACAATTTGCTGCCTATCAAATGGACATGCACTAAAATTCCAAAGTGTTGGTACCCAGATATGATAAAATATATATCTCTGCAGTTCTGGAAAATCTGGAATAATTCCATAAGAAAAAAGTACAAGCCATCTTAAATCCAAGCTACATAAATTTATTGTTACTCAGTTCTACTAGAAATCTCCTCAAAAAACCAACAACAACAAAAAAACCCCAAACATACAATGTCCTAATCAGGAGTGAGGAGAAGTGTAGAGGTAACTAAGAGCTGTTCTCTGAGCAATATAAATAACTATGCAATGGGCAATACAATTGAAAGCAGATATCTGAAATTAATTTGAATGAAAATTCCAACTTCTTCACTTTTTGTTTCTACCCTTGTTGGAGGACTTTGTGAATTTTCATGAGTTTGCATCTAAGGAATCTTGTTAGTGAAAATTAAAATTAGTTTAACCCAAGTGCAGTTGAATTTGGCTTGACTAGAAAACAACTAGCTGTTGCTTTTATTGGTTGACCAATTAATATCTTTTACGTATCACTCTGGTGTTGAATAACTGTGCAGATAGTTTTTCTTATCTTTTAGCTACAAGGCAAATGAAATGTATGTACACAGTCCTTTCAAAGCATCTGCACTTTTTTTTTTTTTTTTTTTTTGTACCAATGGGTATTAAAATGTTAGCTTCCAACAGTTCATATTAACCTGAGCCTGAAACCTGTTTGCTCCATGAAAGCTTTAGTGTTTCCAAAGACCAGATGAAAAGGTAGGGAAGATGTAACTTCCACCAACATGTTTTAAGTTTTCAGTGTAAGAACTCAGAGGTTTAGAGGCAGAATCTTTGCTGAGGAAGCAGAAGCACGTCTATACACCTTTGCCAAAGCACATTTGTGCCATATGCTACAGAAACCTGTCCCTCTACTAAACTGTGCTAAATAATGTTCTACAAGGCAGACCAAGTACAGTTAAAATGGAACATTTTACTGAAGAACTGGAGGGAACCATTTCAGGTGGCAGAGAGCAGGAAGAGGAGCCCTGAGGAAAAGGACTTGGGGGTGTTGGCTGATGAGAAGCTCAACCTGACCTGTCAATGTGTGCTTGTAGCCCAGAAAGCCAACCATATCCTGGGCTGCATCAAAAGAAGCATTATCAGCAGGTCGAGGGAGGTGATTCTCCCCATCTGCTCTGCTCTTGTGAGACCCCACCTGGAGTACTGTGTTCAGATGTGGGGCCTCCAACATAAAAAACACTTGGACCTCTTGGAGCGAGTCCAGAGGAGATCAAGGGCGATCTGAGGGCTGGAACACCTCCCATGCGAGGACAGGCTGAGAGAGCTGGAGTTGTTCAGCCTGGAGAAAAGAAGGCTATGAGGAGACTTAATAGCAGCCTTCCAGTACCTGAAGGGGGCCTGCAGGAGAGATGAGGAGGGACTTTTCACAAGGACATGTGGTGACAGGATGAGGGATAATGGATTTAAAATGGAAGAGGGCAGGTAAGATATTTTCCTGTGAGGGTGGTGAGGCACTGGAACAGGTTGCCCAGGGAAGCTGTGGATGCCCCATGCCTGGAAGTTGTTCAAGGCCAGGTTGGATCAGGCTTAGAGCAACCTGGTCTAGTGGAGGGCATCCCTGCCCATGACAGGGGGTTTGGAACTCAATGATCTTTAAGGTCCTTTCCAAATCTAACCATTCTATGATTCTATGATTCTGTGAGGAAGGGCAATTCGTTCAGAAGATATTGCAGAAAATCTAGACTGAGTACCTTTGCAGTGTAATAGGCATGTTTCTGATTTCCACTTTTTCCCTTAAACTGAGTTTTGACAAATTATATTTATTGGCCCTTCAAAGTTACATACAAGGCATCAAAATGCACAATACTGGACTAAAGATAGCCTACAGACAAAGACTATAAAAAATAGAGAAGCCTATGAGTAAGTAGACAAAATCACTTTTGAAAAGCAGTAGTTCTCTAAAGGGTGTTTAGTGAGATCCAGATATCCTGTGGCTATTAAAATAATTTCAACTAGTTATACAGGATCTACATTTGCATCTGCAACTGATCTAGACTTGGGCATTTATTTGAAGCATTATTCCTCCTTGTGGCTCAGGGGAAAAAAACAACTCCTCTTTCAGAGCATACAGGTCATTATAAAAAACAAACAAACAAAACATTACGTTTAAGAGGAGAATAGTTACAAAGTGTGAAAAGAAAGAAAGGATTAACATTTTGAAACATTATATATTCTTAAATCAAAGACAGAAATAAATGCAATGTGGAGTTCCATTAACTATTTCATTGCTTTCTGGAGTTAGTTCTTCATCGCAAACACACACACAAGTTTCTAGTTAGTGAAAGAGGGCAACTAAACAGTTTACCACAGCAGCTCATGGCCGTGCTCAGGTAACTTCGATCATTCTGTCTAGCGACTTTGGTAGTTTTAAGCCCTTTCTCTATCATGAAAACCTGCAAAGGTCTAACAGATAATAGCTTTGTAAAGTGAATTGAACCTTTCTGCCTTTTAGAAGAAATAAGTGATAGCGAATGTGAAGGGCACTAAAGACCTGTCTCCTCATGCCTGCAGACAGGAATGGGTTTTACTTATCTGGGTTTACCCCCCAAAAGAAAAAAAATAATAATTTCAAGGTAAAAAGAGATAAGAAATAGTTCTAGACACGGAAAAAAACATCTTTTACTCACCAAATTAAAATATAATTAATTTGTTGCACTAGTATCTTTCTAATCACAAAATCTATCAAGAGAAGAAGTAGAAAAAGTAGTCTGCTCCTATAAATCCATTGTTGCCATATATAAACTGTGGAAGCAAGAGAATGGAGCTATTTACTGAGCTTTCATTTTGCTAAGGCTTTCATTTTGCTAAGTCTTTCACTACATTGTTTGAAGTCATTCTTCATTTGCAATTTAAAACAGTGTGATTTATGAAGGAATTGTCCTAATAAGATTAAATCTTTTCTGCTGGCTTTGAGTAGAATTTGCTACATAAAATTAATATGACCCAAGACTAGTATCTAAACAACTGTTTTTAAGTTCCTTAATATTTCTGTTTGTATCTGTAGGGCACTTGAGTTTCTGTTCCCTTAGGCAATAGCAATAATTTTCTGCAAGTGGACAAGATACTGTCTGTCAGCCTCATCTGAAAGCACCAGCAACATAATTGGGGTCTGGTTTCTAATTTCAAGTCAGAGAGCAAAGAAAATAGAAGACACAAATGTGTTGTCTTCAGTTAAAAAGGTATGTTGTCCTGTCCTAACTCTGCAATTCCTTGCTGAAATAATTTTGAAATAATTCACACCTTTTTTTTCCCCCTTTGTGTTTTCAAACTTGTGAGAAATTTTGTTCTTCCTCCCACATGTCCTGTAGAAGGAGGTCTGCCACCAATTTCTCTCCCAAAAATCAGTTTAATGTTGGATTTCTGATTTGGGGGACCAAATTGAAGGCAGACTTTTAAGTGGCACATTTAGCACTGAGTAGTAATTAAAAAAGAAAAAATTCAGTCTCTGCAAGTCCAGCTGTCTTCACAGGAAATCAGGAAGCATGCTTGTGGTGCAGCATGTCTTTTCTCAGCTTGGAGTACAAACCAAAAGTGAGCATACTGCCAATTTAGCTGTTCAGAGACAGTTGGCAATAACCTTGCAAGTAGTGTATGTTGGAAATGAAGACAAATAAAAATGTTAAAAAATATGCACTTAAATTTCAATATTTAGGATAAAGTTTCAATCCCAGACAATGTATATGAACCTTAAGGAAAGGGTTACAGCTTCCAGTATGCCTTTGAGAATCAACTATCAGCTAAGATAAGGAATATGTGTTGTCTAGGGTTTAAAGCTAAAATATGGCTGGCCCTGTGTTGTATTTTCCATCACTGTCCATGACTTACTATAAGAACTTGCAAAAGTAATCTGTTCAATCTGTTTCTATTTCCAAAAGAAGAAAACAAAGCTGATTTACTTGCCTTTTCCAGGACTTTTGTGAGCTTCAGATGAATTTAGCCCTCTGCAGTGATGCTAGCAGATATTATTATTCTGAGTTCTTTTGAGAAAGATTCTGTCATCAGTTCTACACACGCAAATTTGACATGAGTGTGTTTTATTTATACTCAAGTGGGTGTAAATAAGAGTTGGATTTCTGACGTACATTTATTTTAAACATAATTTTTGTACTTTTCATAGTCCTAATTGAAGAGAGGAGAGAAGGGAAGGGAAGAGAAAGTATTGTGTGAAGAGATATTCTCTTGACAAATTATATCAAACAGGCATTAAACATTACAAATAAGTTTGTATACAAAATTATTGTGGACAGTACACTACAAAGGGAATATTTTAACAAGCAAGTCTTAGCTGCAGGGGAAATCATGTCCACAATAAGCCCAGCAGAATAGTGTTGTGCGTCCCTCTGCATTTCCAAGTAGAGCTTTACATGAATCATCTGGAACAGGCCCAGCCCCATAACGTATACAAGGAAATTTTCATAGAATCATAGAATGGCCTGGGTTGAAAAGGAGCTTAAAGGTCACCTGGTTTCAACCCCCCTGCTGTGGGCAGGGTTGCCAACCACTAGAGCAGGCTGCACAGGGCCCCATCCAGCCTGGTCTTAAACGCCTCCAGGGATGGGGGATCTACAACTTCTCTAGGCAACCTGTTCCAGCGCCTCACCACCCTCTGAGTGAAAAATTTCCACCTAATATCCAACCTAAATCTCCCCTCTCTAAGTTTATAACCATTCCCCCTCGTCCTGTCACTATCAGCCCCTGTAAACAGTCGCTCCCCCTCCTGTTTATAGGCTCCCTTCAAGTACTGGAAGGCCACAATGAGGTCTCCCCAGAGCCTTCTCTTCTCCAAGATGAACAAGCCCAGTTCCTTCAACCTTTCCTCATAAGAGAGGTGCTCCAGCCCTCTGATCGTCTTTGTGGCCCTCCTCTGGACCCGCTCCAAGAGCTCCATGTCTTTCTTGTTCTGGGGACCCCAGGCCTGGACACAGTGCTCCAGATGGGGTCTCACAAGAGCAGAGTAGAGGGGCACAATCACCTCCCTCTCCCTGCTGGCCACCCCCTTTTTAATGTAGACCAGGATGTAGTTGGTCTTCTGGGCTACTAGCACACACTGCCGGCTCATATCCAGCTCCTCGTCCACCAGGACCCTCAAAGTCCTTCTCTGCAGGGCTGCTCTCAAGGAGTTCTTCTCCCAGTCTATACAAGTACCTGGGATTGCCCCGACCCAAGTGCAGCACCTTGCACTTGGCCTTGATGAACCTCATTAGGTTCTTATGGGCCCGCTTCTCCATCCTGTCCACGTCCCTCTGGATGGCATCCCTTCCCTCTGTTATATCAACTGCATCACTCAGCTTGGTGTCGTCTGCAAATTTGCTGAGGGTGCACTAGATTCCCTCATCTACGTTGTTGATAAAGATGTTGAAGAGCACTGGTCCCAAGACAGACCCTTGAGGGACACCGCTTGTGCGGTCCCTTTGGCCAATCAATTCTTTATCCATTGAACAGTCCATCGTTCAAACGCACACCTCTCCAATTTAGAGCGA
>NW_010100766.1:46532-98694 GCF_000699245.1 Pterocles gutturalis | reverse complement strand
CGTCTCCTCTTGTGCAACATCCCCTCAGGTGGCTGGGTCGCGTCCTGCTCCCGGAGGCAGGCAGCTCTCTGCGGGGGACTGGACACGAACTTCCGCGGAGCTCCAGGGAGCCGGTCGCCTGGTTCGCCGTCCGTCAGGTAGCGAAACTCGGTGGAGTTGAAGCTGTGCCGCTGGAATATTTAGGGCCTGTGTGCCGGGATCTGTGGCGGTGTAACGCCTCTCTGAAAAGTGCCCTCACGCTTCAGAAAGGAGACTGTCAGAAGTCATCATTTTTCCTAAAAAATATATGTAGTGTTCTTCCTGAGCTGCTGTCAGAGTGGGTTGTTGGCTTTGCTTTCTTCATTGCAGTTGCATGATACGTGTAAGTCAGACCTTAGCAGACGTGTATGTTGACATAATTTACTCTTCCACAGGGGAAACGTTAAAATATGAAAGCTCTTCAGTTTTGCTTCCATACTCCCGTCTTCAAAGTACATTAAGTATCCTCGAGGTAATATGCATCGCCTTACCTCCAAAACTTATATTTGTTTTCTTCAGAGCTTTACGTCCCCAAAAGTTCAAGTTAAAGATATTTTTGTGATGGTACAAAAAAAGTTTACTTAGTAAAAGTAATTAGAGTCAGACTTAGTCCTAGATTTTATTTTTCAGTTGAAGTTTTAAAATTTAACTTTGTCTATGTATAGTCATAGAGGTAAGATGTTTCAAAGGGCATGCAGAAAACCAACAAGCGTTAGAAGAAAAAAATAACGTAAGCAAGAAAGATGTGTAGAGGAACAAGGAGAACCAGACAAAGGCCTTTTGTTTTTCTGTTATGGTGCTTGGGAGAACAGAGTGTTTTTGTAACAGGTATTTTTGTGTTAAATATATTAGCATTTTATCTATACAAATCCATTATACGTGACTGTTAGACTAATTTTAGTCCCTTTCTGTTAGGTTGAATAACTAAGCCATTATTAAATGTCATCTGCCAGAATTCCAGGGTAGCAGTGTGGTACCACAGTGTTTTTACAGCCTTGTGTTATGCCCAAGGCGTTAACGTTTCTCCTGAATTTAAGGCTAGAGGGAAGCCATAGTAGCTGTTTTGTAAGAACAGCACCAAAGATCCTTCTTTTAGGGGTAATAAAACTCAAGTCTCATCTCCACAAATAGGTTAATGTTGTTACCTGGTGTGGAGTTGGTTTTTGTTTTCCCCATATTCTGATTTAGAGTCAGATGCTGTCATTACCATGGTTTCTTTTAGGAAATACCTTTAGGGACAAAGTTAACTAGCATGATAGGTTTCTTTCCTTCCTTATTAATTCTGTTTTTCTGTGAAAGTCAGTGTGCTCTTCCAACATAAATAATACACTATCAAGTTAGTTTTTGTAGGTACTAGTTCCTGTTAAACCCAACAAAGTTACTTCTATGCTTGGATCGATTAGGCTAAGATTAATAACAGCCCCTTGCAACATCACATTTGAAGTTGTGGTGTGGCTTGTGGAAACACATAGACAGGAAGTAGAATTATGGTGGTAGTTGTGGTTTGTCCTGGTTTGCAGCCAAACACCATGCAGCTGCTCACTCACCCTCCCCCCGTCCCCCACCTGAGGGATGGGTAAATGGGAATTAAAGGGGTAAAGGGAAAAGAGGCTACTGGGTTGAAATAAGAACAATTTAATAACTGAACTCCAATAATATTAAAAGTAATAATTATAATATTATGATTATATAATAGTAATATATACAGATACTCAAATGAGTGATACACAGTGCAGCTGCTCACCACCTGATGATCAAGGCTCAGCCCATTCCTGGGTAATGATCCCAGAGCAGAGAGCCCTGAAACAGCAACCCTGGAAAAGATAGGAGCCCAAGAGTCTGAGGGTGAGAGCAGGAGCTGACAGAGAGAGAGGGAGCAAGATGACCCAGAAAGTGAGCAAACTTCCAGACAGACTGTATACTGGACATGATGTGCATGATGTGAAATGTACCACTGGCCAACTTGGGTCCTAATTCTAAACCTAAGGTCCACTTCTAAGCCAGTAATTGTGGGCTATGCTCCCTCTCAGGTTCTCCTGCACCTGCAGACACTGGCACAGCAGAGAAGCCAAAAAGTCCTTGACTGTCCTGGCAGCAGATGTAAACACCAGTATGTTATCAGCCGCTTTCTCAGCACAAATCCAAAACATAGCCTCTTACTGCCTACTATGAAGAAAGTTGACTCTGTCTTTGCCAAAACAGCGGCCTATACTGTTTGATCTTTAATTTCTTTGATTTGTCTTTACTATTGCTGTAGATGAGATGCTGTTGCTCAGGGATTTAAAAATTGCATCATTAAGCGTTTGAAGGATTTCTGAGTGTAGGAGTTTTGGGGCTTGGTTGCTGGGTCCAAGCTTCTGTTTAAGAAATAGTCTTAATGATTTGGATCACTTTTTTCATGCTTGCTTCTGTGGTTGAAAGAATACTGTATCCTGTATATCCTTCTCATCTTGTAGCTGGTTTGAGTGCGCATGTTCACTCAGTGCTTTATCCAAGGCACAGTTAGGAGGCAGCTGAGTTAGTTTTAGTGGTGGCAACTTACTTCTGGTGCTTCTCACATCCAGAAGGGTTATTAGCATGGTAGTTGATTATCACATGTGCAATAATTTGATGGTTCCAGGAAGTAGCATGATTGCTGTGTGCCTGTGTCCAGAGCCACTGCCTACATACATGCAGAGCATGTATGATGCCTCCCAGGCACGGTGAATGCAGAGTGCAGGTAGCTGCTGTGATACAGAATTGAAGGACTGGAGAGCGCTTGGTTTGCCTATAGGAAGGTTTGAAATACATCTGGGCTATAGTAAAGTGTAATTTTGTGATTGTCAGTTATGTTATTGTTTATACTGAGATACAAAATAATATCCCAAACCCTTGTGGGGTAGTGTTTTTATGGATTTTTCTTAGGCAATCTTTAGCAGCATAGGAAAGCATAGATTTCTTAGCACATAAACCACATTAGGAGCTTGCAAGCCACTGTTTTTGGTCCATTTACTTTAAAACACTGTCACCTTATTGGAAAAAAAAAGCATTAAATGCATAGGACAAAAAAGATAATCTGACCTTTGTTCTTAAAATCTTAAAGGGCTTTTCTTTATGGACTTTTAGAATATTGAATTTATATTGTACTTTGTTCTCTAACACAGACTCTGAGTTCCCCGTAAATAATCTTTACAGTGCTGCTGTTGTGGACACACAAGACTGTGGTACAGGTTTTTATTTTAAAAGGAGCTGTAGTTCCTCAAAGTATATACATTTGAACTGGTTACTTTGATTCATATATGGGAATAACAGTTATTTGTTTTAATTTTCTTTCATTTCACATTTTAATGCTGCTATTGAAGCTTTAGCCTTCTGCCAAGAAGCCCAGAGGCAAACCTCTGAGGTAAGTTACCATAAACTCATTTTTAAGAGCTGGTATTTGTAACACTGAAGTGTCAAAACATGCCAGACTTGAAACGGACTGTAAGAAGAATTAGTCTAAAGCATGTGGTCACTTGCATCTTGTTTCTGCAATGAAATGCAGCAAGTTTTAGTGAGATACAAGTTTTTCTTTCTTCTGGATGTTAATTATTTCAAGTCAGTCGGTGGCTCTACAGAGAGAAACTGCAATGAAGAATACATGATTTAAGATACTATTCAAATTGCACAGCTGACACATTGTTTTCCATGATGTGATTAACATAAAAATATTCTGATAAAACATATATGCAGGAAATATGTTTTCCCCTGGTTGAATGCTGTCTGATAAAACAACTAAATTTTGAAGTCAGGAGATCTGTGTTCTTAATTTTCTTGTTCAGGGCACAATATTAGCTTTTATAGTTTAGCTCACTTGGATCAAAACACCACCCAAAATTCTTAAAACACTTTAGTGTGAGGAGGATGGTGGCAAGAACCCTCAGCATTAAGGATATTCCTAAAGGGTGGACATACGCATTCAGGAATAAAAACATTGACAGAAGGGTATTTAGAAATGACTGTTTCTAAGTCATCTTGCAAACAGCCGTACTAGAAGTCAAATTAATAGTTTCTGGTCTGTGCAGTGGGATTTTTTAAAAAACAGAATTCTAAAGATGTTCTTTGGCAATGTAAATTAATGATAGATTTTTATATATAGGAACTATCTACAATTAGTTGCCTGGCTTGTTACGCCAGTGTGCTACCATCCAGTAGAAAAATATTTGAACTGCCTGAGTATGATGAGGCTTGTATAAATAGATGATTCATTTCCCATACACTCATATGCCTCAGATTTCTTAAATACTAGCACTTATTTTTGTTTGGCATAATCCCCAGGAAAATAAGTTCTGTGGTCATTAGGGTTTTATCCCCGTAATCTCATTTGTTCAGTTAAAAATTATATAATTCTTTCATGCATACTAAATAGTGAAGTGAGAAGATAGAGCTTGCACTCAAGGTTTTGTGTGCTTCTTCAAATACTTACAGAATGATTCAAGTTGGGATGTATTACCTTGATCTGCTTCTCTTATTTAACTTGTGAGCACGTCAGCTAGTGCCACATGAGAATTTTATCAGCTGTTGCCTGTAAAAAGAGGAGCCAGAATTCAGATTTAGAGGTATAATTTTTAGAGAAGGCTCTAATTTTCAGATGTGGTGATGAAATTAGGTTATGAAACAGCCTTAGCCTTTGTAATTTTATACGAAATGTCAGCTTCTGTGAGGTGCTCCATTTCCTTGAGGATTGAAGGGGTTACCTTGATTATTTTTTTTTTAAATATACATTTATGTACACGTAGTCGAAGATGACTAGAAGCTGTGTTGCTACTGGCTCCATCAGTGGAAAGAAGCATCAATTTGTCATAATTTCATTGTCATGTTCTTACAGCAGATGTGGCATTTTCTGGGAATATGTTGTCATTTTCTACATATACAGCTGTTATAGAGATGCTAGAGGACTATGCTGCAAGTATGGATTGAGCAGGTTATAGTGTCAGATGGATGTTGTCTCCCTGGTTGTTTTCATTTACATCTCGTTTTGTCCATCTTTGTGCCAGCCAGACCCTTCTTTGTGGAAGGCTGTTGCAAGAAGTGCTGTTACTGCTTGGTCTGAGATGCAATAAAGGAAGTTCTAAGCAATACGGGCCTGGAGATCTTTACCACAAAAATTCCTATTTGCTGGAAATGGTATCTTAGTCCTGTCTGGAAGAGCAGAGACTGAACAATTGCATACACTGAATGTTCAGGATGGTAGAGCTTCATGTGCATTATTTCGGGCTTAGGCTTGGTTCAAGACTTCCATTTTTATAGTCTGTCTGAATAATTAAATTTATTTCCACATTGTCATCTGCCCAGGTTTATGGCAAATACTTGATAATCCAAGAAGGATTGGAGCACTGCTTGTGTATGGTACTGACTTTTTCAGTCTGGCACACAGTTTACATAAAATGCTTAAGTGTAGCATTATAGCTAGAAGATTAACCAATCAGGAATAAAGTTTATTAGCAAGTTCTGAAATGTTTCCTCTGCTTTTTCTGTGTCCATCTGGGCCCTGAGTTAACTACAAAATATGGATTTTTGGTCTATTGTCATTAGTAGTTCACAGGAACTAGGAAATGCTGTATGACAGCAATAGCTGACATCAGAACAGGTTTGAGACTTGTGACTAAAGGCAGTGATGCTGAACCCAGCTAGAAGAGTGCTCCCTTTGTTAGCCTTTTTGTCTTCTTGTGGTTATGTATTTCTGCTTGTCAGACTGGGAAGCACCTATAGTTATGAACAACTCTTTGTACTGCTCCGGAAGGTTATCTGGGCAAGCCTGTACTCTCCTCTGGTACTGCTGCATTGACAGGATTGCTGCAGTCTGACACTTTTATTCTGATAATAGATCCGTTCCTTTCCAAGTAGAATGCCATGTTTACAGTTTCTGTTGAAAAGCAGACGTTGGCTGGGTTGTTTGGTGGATGCCACTTATCTTCAACAGAATCATTACTTGAATTTAAAAAAACATTATGATAAGTGGAACTGCAAGACAAGGCTCGTCCTTGGCCTTCAGTTTTGCTTTGATAATGACAGCTCAAGCAGAAGGGCTTGTAAAATGTTTAGTTGACCTAATCATGCTCTTGAGCAGCCTAGACGTGGCGTAGGACCCGGAACAAATGTCTCCCCTGTGACCACGCGTTGCTGCAGTTGAGTCTGGATGTTGCAAGTTCTGCCATACAGTTTATACAGTAATTTTCAGTCTTCTCCTGTCCAGAATTATCAGTGTTAAATTTTTAAGAGCCTGATACACTCCTGTGGTCATAAAAGGAGTATTGAGCTGTCATCTGGCCCTATTCTGGTGTGCTTTACCTCACTTTATGGTGTACCATACAGGAAGGACAAACAGTTGATAGCTTGGGAAAAGCAGAGGTTTTAATTATATTTGGCTGATGGGGAGCATAGTGACTTTCATAACAATAACTAGTTGAATAAATAAGTCTTTTGTTATGTGATGTAACTTCCTGGCAGTCAAGGAGACTACCAGAGCCCAAACAATAATGTCTGTCCATGTGAAGTTATTCCAGTATCCTGAATGTGCAAGTAATCCAGTCACGTATCTAGAATATTTTGCATCTGATTTGCCTGCTAGATCTGCTAGTGTGTTGTAGAATTATACTTCAAGAGGTAATGCCCTAGTGCAATTGTGATTTCTTGTTTCCACCATCCTGAAGAGACTGCAATGTGACAGACTCTGTGTTCCATCACATCTTCACAAAGAACGTGCTTGCTTACCTGTCAGTGACTCTGATCCTTGAGGGTGTTTATCATCTTTAGGAATCCTAGCACCCACCTCCCAAACCTGTTTTGGAAGTTTTCAGCTAACATAGGCTTTAGGATGTGAGGAGAATTGGGTGGAGCTGGTGTCATTCTTCATTTTATGGTATTAAAAGGGTTCGTAAAGCATGTGCAGAGCTCCAGCAGCTATTGCTGTTTAAAATACTTCCGAGTTCACATATGTGAAGCACCTGTGTGCCCTCTGCAAGGTCTGTAATGACTGCAGTGTTGTAAGAGAAGCATCTGTTATGTTTGTACTGAGTTTCACTACTGTAAATACTAGTTTGAGTTAGAGATGTGTTTTTCTCACTAATAAGTATTTTACTAATTTTTAATGTTTATAATGTTATTCAAAATAAGGTTGTATGTAACTGTTTACTGTAAAACATACCAGTCATGGTATTATGGATAATCATGTTGTTTTTTTTTTTTTTTTTCCAAGTAATATAGCAAAAATATTCATTGAAATTCATTAGAAGTGTTACAGACCTATTCAACCCATTATACAAATATTGATTCTTAATATTCTGAAAATCTCTGAGGAGAATGCCTTGCATTATTTTTCATCTTGGATTTGTGAAAACTGGAAATGGAGGGACCATCTCAGGATTTGTGAAGTTTTGCTTTTGTGTCTGGGTTTCAAGTTGAGTATCCTCCACTTGGATAAATGCATGTTCTTGTTATAAATTGTCTTTTATCTAATATGGATGCAATTATTAGGTCTCAAACAAGAGTATGTGCATTCCAGGGAAGTGAAGCAGCTTTTTTATTCTTCCTTTCTCTGTGTGTTAAAGGATGCTTTTTACATAGCACATCTTTTGCTAAATCTGCTCATTTCCCATGTTAGATGCATGGTGGGAGAGTCAGTGACATGTGGAGGAGAAGAGGAAATAGCAGAACTGACACTCGTGTGCAAAAGTACTTGTGGTGTAAGAGAAGTGGGACATGCACACTCACATACAGCCTAAGTAGAAAAAGCTGGCCAGGTTTTTAGGTTGACTGGATGCTACCCATTTACCAGTGATTTTGGAAACATTAACAAAAGAAATGTGTCTAGAAGTCCTTTTGGGGAATCGTTATAATAAGGAGTCTCAGGAAAGTTAGACCAAGGTAATTTTGACTGTTTTGAGAAATATGTCTCAATTCAAGTTTGAATTCTGTTGAATTTAATGAAAACCCTTTCTACTTGCTGTTGCAGCGTCATTGGGTATTAGAGCATCATTTTGCCAGCAGAAGGTTGTTTTTCTGGAAACAGCCATTAAGGAGCCATGCACTGATCTGCTTTCTATTCTATGGGTAAAGCGGCTGACTGCTAATGAGCTCTGTCTGGCAGCCAGGCAGGGAGTAGGGAATGGAAAATACCAGTATAAAAAGAGAACCAGAAAAAAGGGGGCAGACTGCTTTTTAAAAGTGTTCTTTCTAAGCCTAAAAAAACCATTGGTTTAGAAACAGTTTAGATACTTAGAGCTTCACTTTTTTCCCCTATAGGACAATAACTGAAACTTATGAAAGTCATGGGAGCAAAAGATACTCAAAGATGGAATCATGTTTAGGTGCAGGAGGACTTCCATAAATCTGACATGCTCCTTAAAAATAGTGCATGTGCGTGACTTTAGTCTCCAAAAGGTCCAACTCTAAGACAGCAAATCAGAGATGGAGAGCCAATATGTTAAGTGTGCCTTAGTGGAACACAAGAAACCTCAGGAAAATTCCTTCAGACCACAGTGTTTTCTTTCTCCTGCTTTCAGTTCATTGATCCTCTTTTCCATCTTTCTTTCCCTTTTCCCCTCTAAAAAAAACTCCTTTTCACGAAGAGTCATGTGAATGCAGTGAAAGGAAGAGAGGTGAGTTGGGTTGAGTGTAGTTTCTTATTCAAGTACACTATATGTGTATGATGCAAGTGAGATGACTACACAGAAGCCAGATGCCTTTCCTTCCTTATTCTGTTTGGTGTCATGCATTTTCAAGTTAATCCAGAGGAATACTGTGTCTAGACTGTGGACTTACTGTAGAGAAGGAGAACCTGAAACTAAAGAGGCTTGGGAACTTCCAAGGTTGCTGCTTATGGAAATATTTGGAAGTTTTAGTCTGAGTCAAGGGCAATTGTACTGTAGAGGCTCAACTCCCAAGGAGGCGTTGGAAATGATCAACTCTATTCCTGAGGAGTATAATTATAGAGATTTTTTTAACATAGATAATATCTGCTGCTTGGACCTAATTAGGCTTGCAAATGCTCGTTATCGCAGTGTGGGATTCATAACTGATAATGAAGTTGTTTCTGTAGGTTTGTAATATCTACTGGTCTTCTCAGTTCCAGCAGAGAATTGTTGAGATACTGAAGAGGAAATGTGAGAAAGCTTTCAGTTGTTCTTTTTTTAAACAAACCTCCAGAAAGAACACTTCCTCCTAATTCTCAGTTGTTACTTGACTTCAGAGTTGTTTATTCCTATTATTAAAAACTGTAGTTGTTTTTTTAAGATTTACTAAAGCAAGATAACCTATTCTTGTTACCCAGTTAAACTCCTTTTCCAATTCTGCCATGCTTATGACGTCAACATTCTGTTACAAAGGTTTGGTGGGGAAGTATATAATTTTTTTCCTTATTCAATTAATTATTATTAATATCTACATTATAAGGTACTGACATTCATGTGGGCTTTACAGGATGTAATTTAATGCTTGTGAAGTTTTATTGTCAGCAGTTCAAACCACTGTGCTTTCTTTGTGGTGCATCCTGTTTTCCATTTGGTTCTCAAGCATTCTAAGAAATCTGATCTTGTTTCTTATGTGCAGATTTTGAAATGAAGTTTTATACCTGTGTGGCTAAGCCAAGAGTATGACAGCAATACTGTAATGTTGTTACATCATAAATCTTAAAATTTGCATTTGAAGCCTCAAATCTCAGTCCTGACAAGCTAACAATTCTAGTGATCAGTCAGGGAATTAAGGCACTGTGGCAATCCCATTGTTTCCTTTTTAGTCCTTTTTTAAGATAATTATTTCTGTTGCTGCTTTCTAGGTTAAAAAATGGCAGCACAGTGTGTGACAAAGGTGGAACTCACTATTGCCTGCACCAATCTTTTGGACAAAGATGTTGGTTCCAAGTCAGACCCGCTGTGTGTGCTTCTCCAGAACACGACTGGTCAGCAGTGGTATGAGGTACAGTGTGATGTTTTTCATGAATCTGCTAAAAACACAGTGTAACTTGTTGGACCTTTTAAAACAGTGGAGCACATGATTTGATTTAAATATTTTAATTATATGCCAGTACCTCGCAATACTTTTCGTTGGATTATGTCTATAATAGTTATAAAGGTAGCATACTAATAATTGTTTTCTAATAAATGTTTACACCTGTCTGATTTTTAGCACTGTTCCCCTAGCCATGTGGGCCAACAGAAGCAGCCTTCCAAGTGCTTAAAAGTGCTTTTATAAATACAGTACTTCAAAACTAGGGTCTCGTCCTGGATTTGACAATATACCGTTTTTATGTTGGTCTTCCCTATGCAGGGAATGCATATTCCCTATGCTCCTTACAGGGAGCAAAGAAAAATAGGTCCTCAAATATCTCTGACTTGCAGCAGTGGGTTTTGTAGTATAATGTGGTTATTTATATTTGATGGAAGCTTTGTAGGAAGATATGGCTTTGTACTTTATACTAGGAAGTACTTTTGAAAGTTTTTAATAATATTTGATTTGAGTGCTTGTTTGGTTGCTAAAATACTGGATAAAGTGATATCTTTATAACTGCAGGTTGATCGCACAGAAAGAGTTAAGAATTCCTTGAACCCAAAGTTTGCCAAGAAATTCCTAATTGATTACTATTTTGAGCTTGTTCAGAAGCTTAAATTTGGAGTATATGATATCGATAACAAAACCTTTGATCTGAATGATGACGACTTCTTAGGAGAATTTGAATGTACACTGGGACAAGTAAGTATGCAGATGATTTCCTTTAGAATTAAGAAAATAAAAGCTACTGCAAATCAATAACCACTGTCACCTTAAATTTATCATTGTGTCCTTGTGCCGTTGAGGCACTCTGAAGTTGAATATGATTCCCTTCATTTGTTTTTTCAAGCTGCAGTTCAGTGTATATACATTTTGTTTGCAAAAGGTCTTGAGATGATGCCCTGAAATGTACTCTAGGATGGTGACTGTCCAGATTGTCGTGTGAAAGTGGACTGTCAATGAGCACAAAGTAGTAATTGCTGTTTATTTCCTCTAATACTCAAATTCTTATTCATGTGCTTCATAGAAAGAGAATTGGTATACAGCAATGTAAGAGTATTCACAAGGGCCACGTTAGCTTTATAATTTACTTTCCAGTCAAGGCAAGCAGTGATTCTGGTTCTACCTACTGTTGATTTCATTCCCATTTCCCTGTCAAATTCTGCTGTTGGTGCTGTCACAATCAGGCAGCTTCTTTTTAACTTGTTCTTTCTACTAAGTCTTTCGAAGGCACTTCTTCTCAGGGCTTTTTCCTCCCCTGTGACTCAAGTATTTTTATTTTAAGAGCATTTTGGAGACGGAGGCATTATGAAATGAAATTCAGTAACAATTTAAAATTAATGATTCATTCTTAAAAGTAAAGAAGGATCTGTAGAATGAGTAGACAAACTTCTGAGGAAGCATTGCCTGAAGAGGATTAAATAAAATCACCTAAAAACGCTGCAGGGGGAGGCTGATGTTTGTATGCATGACAGACATTGTGTTCATAACTCTGTTTGCTGAAGCCATTCATGAAATTTGGCTTGCATGTGTTTGAATTGTACGTACACAAAACTTAAGAACAATTTGAGATTGGAACTTAAGGTATTATCTTTGTCCATGTATGTGTAGCATGTTACTAGAAGACACTTTATTTCATATTACTCCTGAAAGTCTGCATGTGTTCATCTGCATGTATATGTTAATATTTTGAAGTGTATCAAGTGTTACCTATTTATTTGTGGGAGATCGTGGGAAGTAAATGTAATGCTGTCATCTTCATAATAAAGGAACAATTCCTAAAATGAAAATACCTCACGATCTCATTTCATTCCTTTGAAAATCTATTAAATTGCACTAATAATGCTTGATACTCGAATTTTGTCTTGACAGATAGTTTCTAGCAAGACTCTAACAAAACCATTAGTACTTAAAAATGGCAGACCTGCTGGAAGAGGAAGTATTACGGTAAGACAATTAAGACAATAAATCTCTGCAGTGTTTATCCTTAAGTGTTTTTGTGAGGTTTGTTTTTTAGTTAGTTAGTGGCTTGAACGCTAATCTACAGTGCTGTAAAACATATCTTAAAGTATTTTTTTCCTCCACTAATGCTTCTTTGTTGTCCAAAAGGAGAGCAGCCCACCTTTTGCATCTACAAATCTGATTGCATCTGTCAGAATAGTTAGGACATCCAGTGTCCTACTTTCTGGGCAGTTTCTGTAGTTGTCTCATCATCTAGTGAATCCCAATGTCGAATAAAATTGTTCCTTCTTCCCCCCATCCCATTTTTTAGTGCTTCATTTGTGAGGAAACATTTTTTTTACTGGACCTCTCATAGGAGTGTTCTGAATATAAGAAAACTATGTAGTTCCTGAATACAAAATAAGTATTTTATTTTGTTTGCCTATCTAGATTACAGCAGAAGAAGTGAAGGATAACAGAGTGGTTGTATTGGAAGTAGAGGCAAGGAAACTGGACAATAAGGTATTTGAGTGATTGCTGTTTCTTTGATAAAATAGTAAAATCAGAGTCTTGTCAAAACTGGAAACATTAACATGTTCTTTCTATTTTTTTGCTGAAATAATTAAATCAATTAAGATTTTTCTAAAATATAATTGAAAGATAGCTGTAGAGTAACTTCATTGACTGTTTTGAAATGAATTATAACGTTTCTAAATAAGACAAGTGCATTGCAGGGATATTCTGTGAATAGCATGCTTCCACTTAAATATAGATCTTTACATGTAATCATAAAGGTAAGGGAGTTTTGGTATATCCATTGGTTTGAGTAGTTGTATAGATGATTACCTATTAGCTCTCTCAAATAGATGGTGAAGAGTATACTTGGAGTGTATAAATCTTTCTGTTAAATATTTTGGGGCTGGATAAAAATACTGTGTTTAGAAAGACTTAAAAACAAAAATTAAAAAAATAATAATGGAAAAAATGTTATTTTTCTAGGTCAATTTAATGTTACTTTTTTTAACTGGATGAAATCCTTAGTTTCCTAACTATCCATCATAGTACTTACTAGTCTAAGTATTCTTTTGCTTGAACCTTCAGGTGTTTCATATAGGGACACTGCAGAACTTTTATGCTAAATTGACAGACATGCCCCATTTTCTCCCTCTCTTTCACAGGTGGTAATGTAATCAGACTTGCATTTCTTCATCTAAAGCTTTTGTTCCTTGAATATTTAGTTTGCTTTTTGTTGATGTAAGTGTGTTTTAACTAGGATTTAATGACATTCATGCCACAGGCTGTTTTGGGATAATTACATGTTCTTTAAATACAGGATTTTTTTGGAAAGTCAGATCCTTATCTGGAATTCCACAAGCAGACTGGAGATGGAAACTGGGTGATGGTTCACAGAACAGAGGTAGGATATTTTCTGTCAACAACCTAGGGATTAAGGTGGTTTGATTTCCGGTGTGTCACTGCTCCAGAGGTACAGTGTTTTACAAAAAGAAGGGAATGGTCTGGTCATTGACATGCAGACCATTTAGAAATCACCTCAGGTCTTCCACAGATTTTATGTCTGCCTTAGGTAGGGAAGCCTTCCTTACTCTGATTCTGGTTTATGCTATCCTGTTTTAAAGGAAAACACTTTTTTGTTTTCTGTTTGGTGTTGTTTTTTTTTTTTTTATTAACTTTCTGCAATCTAGAAGAAGATGACAAATGTTTTGAAAAGGTACTGACTCACACAGGGACATTTGTCTCGGTGCTACTCTGAGGTTAGAACTTGAGCATTCCTGTGACTGTGCTATTCTTGGGTCAGTGTCACCTAGCTGTACCGTTTACTAATGAAAGTAATTATGCCCAATGCTTGCATAGCAAGGGCAAACCAAGGATAATGCTGAGTGAGGGAAAATGTGCTTGAGCAGCAGCGGCATTCCACCCAGGAGGAGGTACAGAGGTCCCATGGAGGCAACTGACAGGGTAGGAGTAGGTTCAGAGTGTCTCACTGTAGTGGAAGCTCAGGCCCTAGTCACAACTCAGGTATTGTGGGCATTTGAAGCAGTGACAGTATTAATTTTGAAGCACGGATGTTGAAGAAGTAGAAATATTTTTTGTCAGTTTTATAAAAATAGCTTCTCTCATGAGGTGGTTCTTGTACATAAAATGTATCTTTTCCATGACGATTTCAGTCATCTTCAATTTCAGTAATGAATCCAGAATTTGCTGTTCCAGCCTAGAACTGTCTGGAGGATTAGTTCTTTGTTACAGATTTTAAAAACGTTTTTATATTACTAACTACTATTTACTGTTTTCATTTTCAAAAGAGATTCCCTTTCTCTGCACTCCTACAGTGCTGGAAGTATACATATTACTGTTATTAGGTATTATTAATAATATATTGCTGCTTGTGTGTAGTTTGTTGTGCTTTCTGAGATCATTATTTGATGTATTGGGTGCATTATAGATACTTTCCAGTTGACAAATTCTGAAGATACTTCAATATTATTCTTAAATATCACTTACTTAGCTTTCATCTTGAGAGAGTCTGTGCAGTAGGGGTTTTTTTTTATCCTCATGCACTGTTTCTGCTTAACTATACTATGAATTTATTGAGAGAACATTTCTGTAAGTGGCATTTCAGAATAAATATAAGCTGGAGTGAATGGTAATCTCCAGAGCGTTGATGTATTCAGAAATTCCAGTGTAATCTTTTTCCATGTTTTTTTGGTAAGTCATGCTTTTATGTATGTTTGTATGTATGTGTATATGTGTATGTGCTTATTAAAAAAACCAAACTATCAGTATTTTTGTAATGATAAAGAAGTTAATTTTTTTGCAGTGTAGTAGCTGAATGATATAGTAGATCACAGTGCAGTCTAGAAAAATATGGAGTTGAAAGATACCATCTCTTTTGGACAATACTACCTCATGTTAGGAATGGTGAGTTTGTTTATATCCTGTATGTTAGGATTTGGATTGCAGGAAGTGATTGACAGCAGAATTAGTCAAGTGGTTTTGCTTACAAAAATAACAGCATGAAGGTATGACCAGTTACAATGACTGCTTTCCACTCTTGTGAACAATACTATTCTGGCTTTTTTATTTTTTACAGGTTATTAAAAACAACCTGAATCCTGTTTGGAGGCCCTTTAAAATCTCTCTGAATTCTCTGTGTTACAGTGACATGGATAAGTCAATCAAGGTAATGTATATGAAATATGTGTATGCATCAGTGCATTAAAAAAAAGTAGGATATGTAATAAATGGAAGATGTGTTATTTTAGTTATTGCCTCTTTGTTTCTTCTTTTTATTTGAAAGTCATAGAGATGAATGCATGTTTTAGGAAAAAAAAAAAATCTCACATTTGTGATGCATTATCTGGTAAAAGTTGGTCTTTGAAACTCTGGGAAACCAGTTGAACATAAGTAGCTTTGAAATGTCCAATTCAGTTTCTTATTTAGATCACACAGTTTCAGTGCTGCATCAGCTAATATTGGTGTTGTTAAGATACTGTGTAGTGAAAGATGTGTGGTAAAGGCTAGAATATGCTTTACTCCACCTTATGGATCTTGTAATATTGTTACTGGTGCAACAGGGAATGCTGATGAAATTCATTAATATACTGCCTGATACAATTAATTACACTTAATATACTACCTGAGATAACAGATGTGGACCAGATACAACTTGTGGGTATCAGATGTAGCAACTTTTCTCCTCAGATGAAACTTTCTGTCAGAAAGTCAACCAGACTTGTGAAGTGATACTTTTATGAGGATTGGTCTTTAACTCTTTGTATCTTCGAATCTTATCTTGAATAAATTATGTTTAACTTCTGAATGTTGTTCTTCAGGAATTTCCTTTAGGGGAAGCTAAAGAAGCAATCAAAATGTCATTTATAAGCTGTTATGAACATGTTAGGAACCTGATACTTAAGCATTTGGAAGAAAAAGACCAACAAAAACCAAATAAAACAAACCACTGTACTTGCTGTTCTTCCTCTGGGAAGGAAAAGTGAGAGCATGATCTGCATGTGACAGATATTAGTCACCTGACTTGAGGCAGTCCTGGAAAATGCCTAAAAGCCACAGAGATCTGGGTGATACAAGCACCTGTATAGATTTAAATACATAATTATAGAGCAGAGTAATAAACAACTTCACAAGCCCAGAACCTGCTTCCCTTGTTGCTTCCTTGGTTTTTCCTTCTCATTCCTTTCTTCTGCCCTTTTCCCCAAAATAGCTGTGGGAGCTCTTACATTTCCATATACTGTAAACAAATTTTTCTTTTTCAGTAAACAGCCATACTAAAATTATAGACCATTGATTAAAATATATCTATTAAGATGGAGTTATTCTCAGCTCTATCATCATTTTCACTCTACCAGCATTTTAATGAAGTCTATTCTTTGGAGTCATACCTCAGAAGTGTAGGCTTATTTCCAGAGGAAATAGATTTTACTTGGAGTTTTTATGCACTTGCAGACAGTAGGATTATGTCTTAACTTAGAAATCCAGGAGCTATCTCTTCAAACATTAAAATGCAGACAGAATTGTATTATAATGTTGTTGAAGGATTGAACAATACTTTTAACACTTTTATATGTGCACAGTTGCATACGTAATGGGCTATTTGTCATAGTAAGTAAAACCACCAACTCTTCCATAATGAGTGGCTTTTCACCTGCTTAATGGCTTAGTTTGTGTATCGACAGCAATGCACAAACCAAGTTGATTATCTTCTGGATTTATTGCTATATTCCATCTGAGTGTGTTTGCAGTCAGTGAAGTCTTTCTGTGTTGAAAATGTGAGCCTTTCATCTGGAGCAAGCATGCCTAGTTCTGCTGGGGAAATATATGTGTGACTTTATCACATGGTTCCCTAGTACAGTTGTGTGTCCAGGAGAGAATACTTGGACCAAAAAAATATTTCTGTCTTTACTGGAGTAAGTATTGAAAATTGGCTTAGATGGGTCAAATATGTCAAGCAAGACAAACTTTAATCCCTTTAAAAGGAAAAAAAAAATAACTGTGCTAACTGTGAACAGGTATCATAACTTATGGCTCAGGAAATGTCTTCAGTTTTAAATTTCAGGTACTAAAGCACTTGGCTGAGTATTTGATTGGCTTAATTTGTGGCATTCAAAAGAATTTTTACATAGCATTTGCCATGAACATTAGTCTGTTGGTACTGTGGCTGCTTGTATGAGATTTAAGTTGCTATTCAGTGCATGTGCATGCATTTTATTTATTTATCAGTGCATTCAAAATGGTGTAGGACTAATGCAAACAGCAACAGAGGCATGTTCTGCACAGTGTAGAACTTGCAATCTATGCGTTATATTTTGTACTTCAACATTACTGTTTGTTTTCAGAAAGTTAATTCCTCTCAGAAACTCAAGTGTATGTTGCAGTTGTTTGCTTTAATTTGTTATTCCTAAATGAAGTGGCCAAGTAATCAACTAAATTTTATCTTGAATATAACATAGGATTTTTTCAGTCTTGAAAGATGGATGTGAAAATAGCTTCAAGTTTTTATTGAAGTTTGTTTTGATTCCAAATAATGGGGGATTCCTACTTTGACTCTTGATTTATTATTGTTATTATTTGTAATTATAATTAATATTTTGTTTTGGTTTTTTCTGTGCTTGATTAATTTAAGTTAGCTAGCATGTCTGTTCTGCTAAACTGAAATAAAGTATCAGAAGTGGATGGAATTACCATATGCTATTATCTATAAATACACAGATTTTATCTATAAAGGCAGTTGGGGCACATTCATAAGTTGAGCTTTTAAAAAAAAAAAATTGAGGACACTATAAGGTTAAAGTAACAATGGTAAAATTATGCTCACTCAAACTGATATGTTCTCAAACAGAAAAAAAAGTCTGTTTTCCATTGGTTCTGCCTTCTTTGGTGAGTTGGGGTGTTAAAAGGTGAGTTGACTGAATAGTAAAACTTAGCATTAAACACTGAATACAGGAGAGGAGGGATTTTTTTTTTTTTTTAGTTGACATGCAGATCCATGAAGTATGGATCATAGTGACTGTTTAAATTTGCTTAAAAAAAAAAAACTTCTTTCTAGATTTAGGGCTGAAGCTTCACATACTTAAAAGTTCTGAGCTATCCTGAAGATTAATAAAGTAATATAAAAGTATAAATAAAACTCTCATGATTACTGAATAACTGATTTACTGATCAGAGATAGTTAAATTTCCTTAATATCGCTGAAAAACTAAGTCTGTTAATCCATGATGGCAGTAAAAAAACGTACGGATTGTTTTCCTACTCTTCTTGACACCCCCTCACTCCCAAAACATAATTGGATATAATTGATGTTACCCGCTCATGTGGGACTTGACACTGCTTAGTATTCTCATCTCTCTTTCACTTCAGTGGAAGATCTGATCTGAACCTAGGTGTATGGGCTTTTACCCGATCTTAATCCATAGTTTTTTAGATGCAACTCTATGCAATTCTAAGACTGTCATGTGAGAAAAACTCCACGTTATAAGAGATTTAGGAATGTTTTGGATGTTCAGGTTTGCTTCAACTAGAAATGCCATTGCAGTGTTGGTTGCTTTTGTAGGGCCGTTTATGTTACTAACACTGAATAATGCTTAATTTTAGGTTGAGTGCTATGACTATGATAGCGATGGGTCTCATGATCTCATAGGAAGTTTTCAAACTACGATGTCAAAACTGAAGGAAGCGTCTCGGTCCTCACCTGTAAGTCTTCCATAGTCTAAACTGCCTGTGTGTTTTTGATAAGCTGTTTTACTCATTTTGGAGCAAAATTTATGTCACTTGGCTTGCAGGTGTCAAAGTTGTGTTAAGTTAGACCTTAACAATGCTACTGTAGTTGAGGCTGACTCAGCATTTATGTTATTATGTGTTTTAATATTACATATCTGAATACCTGAGCATCAGCACAAAAGCATTTCACTAATTATAAAAATACAGAAATAAAAAATTTTAGTGTCAAAGACAGAATGCAATACAAAGGTACTGCAGTTAAAAGGCCAAAACTTGTGGTATTTTTTTCAGATTTTATTCAGTCCTTCATTTCAATATGGCATTTAGCAGCTATCACGCGTATTTTAGTGAATATGAAAAAATTCAACATTTATACCCCTGCACAAAAATGCAATTTAATGTGTTACATTAGGTGGTTCTTCTTTAAAGTGAAATTCTTTCCTGTTCTTATGAACTATAACAATTTACAAACCTTTCAATAGACAGGGTTTACATTTAGAAGAAGAACGGTGGCATAGCAACCTTACATAAAAGTCTTTGTTTTTATGGACATGTATGTTGTCAAAATATTTTACCATCTTTTCCTGTATTTCCTTAAAACCTGCAGAACTGCTCTGTATTAATAATAATAGGATATACTGAGTGTCTGCTTGTGCTTTTCTAACATCTTCAGTGTTGCATTTGTACTAAATTCTTCAGAGCTGTTGCATGTGAAGAGTCAGCCTTGAATGTAGTGGGTTTTTGAGTGCTGCTTTGTGCCCTGCTATGCTTTTCTTCTAGTTACCTGTTTCTAAATTCATTTTGAATTATGGATGGTTCAGCTTAATGCCTCTTAAGGTTTTATACTGTTTGTAAGGAATTTTTGACTCATATGGTACACATGTAATTCATATGCTGCCCAGTTGGAGCTCTTAGGTGTTTTTCTTATTTTTTCTAGATTTTCAGGGGCCAGATGGTATCAGTTTAGCTTTCAATGCTGACAGTGATCCTTATTATTATTATAATTGAAGTGTTCAACAAAAAAAAGGGAAACAGGAGGATTTAATAAAATAAATTTTTTTGCTTTTTTACTTATTTTATTAATTTTTATCATGAATTGTTCTTCATTTTAAAAATGTTGCATTTTGTTATAGAGCAGTATCATGAATTAAACTTAGCAGGTTTGTACATTTACATTTTCAAGCACATGCTTTTTGTAAGAACTGTGATGGCTCCTGTACAGTGTGAAGCATGTTGTGTAGAGGCTCTTTGAGAATACAAGTATCTATTTTCATTGCTTCCGTAGTAGCATAACAGTTGCAATCTCCTTTGAATTTAAAGAAAAGGTATTTTAAGTAATAATTTGCCTGTGCTGGTTTTGGAAAAGCTTTAAGAAAGTTGTTTTCATGAGAACTGTGGCTGTACCTATTCTAAGTAACTTATTACTGTGTCAGTAAGAGGAAGTGTAGATAAGAAGCAACACAAATAATGTGCTCCAGGTTTCTGCAGCTTTTAAAAGGGACTAACCCATAATCCTGTGTGATCTGATTAATTTGATAATGTCTGTAAAATATTTCCAGTGCACATTAGAATTTGGCTTTATATACTCAAGGTGTGAACTTTAGTTACTCCCACAATTCTGACATCAGCTGCACCTGTGGGAGATTTGGCACAGCTTCTTTCAAGTTTGCTTGAGGTGAGGATGGGTGTGACTCTGAATCCTCAGTTGATGAAAAAGCTGATCTTGTATGACTGGAGTGAATGGGTGGCTTTTCAGTCCCTGGAGAATTGCTGATTTGTTTTTTTTTTTTTTAATTTTTCCTCCCTTCCCTTAAGATGTATCTTCCCCCCAGGCATGCTGTTAGTGTGCTCTGGTTGGAGGATTATAAACTGTAGTTGTCAGATTGCACATGGTGTGTATCCCTTGGCCATTACTAGGAGTACCTCACCAATTGACATAGGACAAAAACAAGTCCCTGAAAGACAATTTCAATCAAATAGAAGTGACGCTGGTGGTGAAATGTCCAAAAAAAAGAAGGTAAAGAAGAGGCACGTGGACTTCTCGGGTGCTGACCTTATTAGTGCATTTTTTTGCTTGAGATCACTTTTTAAGACTTGATTGACTTAAAGCAGCAGAACCTGTTTCTGGCACTGAGCTGGAAGGCATGTCTGGAATATCTTCTCAGACTATTTATGCACCAGACACCCTGCATTGTGCCATCATGACTGTGTGACGGCAGGAGCCGCTTAACCTGGCTAGCTGTTGATTGCACGTGGAGGTTAAGGTTCAGTTGATGAAGCCTCAACAACTGATTTTGGAAAGCTTAAACGTACACCTCTTATTTAATATGTTACTGCCACAGCTGCTGGAAACAGCGATACTTTGCCTGAATCACCATGTCTTTACCGAGAATATAGTTGTTAGCAGAATTCTCAGAGAGAAAATGGTACGGAATTTCTTTATCTGGTTGAAATACAGGTGTCTAAACAAGCATTTTTGTGAGCTTTTGGGAAGAACAGTTTCTTTCTTGATAATGGGGTTTTTCTCGCTGATTTTGGGCAGACTGGTTTTAATTTTGCCTGACAGTGAAATAAACTGCATTTTTAATGCAAGCCCAAAGTATCAGTCCTAGAATAAAGAATTTTTAAATTTGTCGCATAAATTATATTCATAGTGCTTTTGTTTGTTTACATTCCTGCAGGTTGAATTTGAGTGCATCAATGAAAAGAAAAGACAGAAGAAAAAAAACTATAAAAACTCTGGCATTGTGAGCGTTAAGCACTGTGAGGTCAGTAATGTATTCTGGTATGACTTTTTAAGTGCTATGGGATAACAACCCTCATCTACTATGACTTCACCCTCAAACTGTAAGAAACTTTAAAATGTCTGAAAGTTCCAGACATAGTAAATGTTTAAGGGCTCTGATTCATATAAGGAGACAGATTGACAGCTGAATTATGTGTCTGTCCCCCCCTACCCCCTCACTTTCTCTTGGAAGATGCCATCTGTATGGCGAAGGTCGCTTACCAAATTGTCGCTTACTGTTCCTGAACCACTGCATTTCCCAACTCACTGTTTTATGGTGAATTAAAATCTGATGAGTCTGTCATAATAAATTCTTTTATAAACAATAGTGCTTTTGGAGCTCCTGTATTTTCTGCCTGTAATTTTGTAAAAGGCCTGATTCTGATGCACTGAATGTGTGATGGCACACCCTGTAAATACCCTCACTGCAGTGGGGGGGTGAGTGTCATACCATGGAGTAAAAATAGTGCTTTCCATGGGTAAAGATAACAAATCTGGGGCCTCAAAAGCTGTTGCAATAATACTTACTGTTTTCTTCCATTTAAAAAAAATTATTTTCTGTCTTCTATTTTTAGATCGTAGTAGAATGCACATTCCTTGATTACATCATGGGTGGGTGTCAGCTGAATTTCACAGTAAGTTAAGTCATTTATGTAAAGTAGCTTTTGAGTTTTGGAACAAATTGAAGTATAGAATTGATTGTCTGTGCTCTTCATTTGACTTTTTTTTGTTATTGTTGTTGTTGTTGTTCTGTAGCAGGTAGGAGGAAGGTCATTTTGCCAGAGTCCATCTAGTCTGTTTAGAAAAAAGTATTTTTGTTACTCATGGAATTGTGAACCTGTAGTTACATTCATTAGGAATTAGCTGAGCTGTATGGATGGAGACCAAGGAGAATATTTATGGTTCTCTGATTTACCTCAACCTCAAGTTTCCTTTTCATAAGGGCCCTTCCCCACTTCCCCCCTGGCCTTTTCTTCTGACCAAAGATCTCACTTTTGCCCTTGGTGGTGGTTTTCAAGGCCCTTTGCTTAATGAAAGCAATGCACAGAAGCCATCATATGGCTAGGACCCTTAAGTTATGTAATTCATGAAATAAATGCAGCACAAGTAACAGTAAGTTGTCTGCACCCTGGTATGTGCCTCATCACCAAAGCAGAGGAGACTCACTGAGGTCAGAGAAAGAACTATCTCTAGGCTTCTGTGGTGTCTGGCTAGTTGCACTTCTGAGAGGAAAGATGTGTATGGCAAGATAGAGGATGAAATTAATTTAACAGGTGTTGGAGCACTGATGTGAATGGTAACTGAGAGTAAACACAAGGAAAACCTGACAGATGAAAGTTTCCAGCCCTTCTGAGAGATGCAGAGCTTCTGCTGGTTTTGTAGTGGCACTTCGGCTTTGCCAGAGATAAGAAATGTAACTTTAACAGCAATTTGATATAAATATTGCATTTGACAGGTGGGGATAGATTTTACAGGCTCCAATGGAGACCCTCGCTCTCCAGACTCTCTGCATTACCTCAGCCCTAATGGAGTTAATGAATACCTAACAGCCATTTGGTCTGTAGGAATGGTCGTTCAGGATTATGATACGTAAGTTTTAGATTTTTATTTAAATAATTTTTTAGATATGTGTAGATTTTTATGGTAGTTTCTTAAGACAGTGTTGAAGATGCCAGCAGATATATTGGAATGAAACTTCCGATCTGAATTGTAGAGCTAGAAAAGACTTCGTAATCACATAACCACAAGCAGAAGCTTGTGTTTACAGCAGACAAGCAAGGCTTTTCATCTGTAGTGTAAAGAGCAGCATTAATTTAAATAAATGCTTGCATTCTTGACAATTTAACCAGTGTTAAAGACTGGTTTTCATCCTAGAAACAATTACGGGGGAAGCTTCAATTTAGTTTTGCCTCTTAATGCTTAATAAACAGCATTTTTAACGATCAAAAGCAGTACTGATTAGCTAAACTTACTGAACTGTGACAGCTTTTAAAGGAAGGCACTGACTTAATTTTCCTTAAAATTGCTTTTTTAGAGATAAGATGTTTCCAGCCTTTGGATTTGGTGCACAAATTCCTCCTTCCTTTCAGGTAATGGAATATGTAAATACATTATGGAAGACAGCTAAAAGCAGTTACTTCAGGAGGTGATTGTACATACAGTCCTGACTATGTCTTTTCTGTATTGACAGGTGTCACATGAGTTCCCATTAAATTTTAACCCATCAAACCCATTCTGTAATGGTAAGTCTGAGAAAGTAACATCAGACCTAGAACAAAATGTCTAAGGTGAAGGGTTAAAGACACTTGAAAGGTGAACTGTGAAGCATGTTGTTCTAATTAAATAATAGCAGGAAACAATTTTATAAATGTTTTCTTAGTTATAAGATGAAGCATTTGGTCTCTCTGATCAGATAATTCATGAAAGAAGTTTTTTAAAAAGCTAGGGCACAGTACAGGTCAGCTAGGAACAGTTCTCTCATGTTGTCAAGCCACTTCATTCTACTTCACTGCAGGTGTGGATTTATCTGGTTTGAGTATGATGCTGTTAGTTCCTGTTCAGCATGGCCTCTCTGATCACACTACTGACTACCACGAGCTGCCAGGCGAAGAGAACTGTTGTAATTCAGTTATGCACATGTCAGAATACAGTACTTGGGCTCTGTGTTCACATAAAGTCGGGCGTGTTAAGTGTGCACACTAAGCACTGGTCAAGCTCAAGGCCTCCTCCATTGCTCATGGATCACTTTTTTTGTTTTAATCATAGTTTGTTTTAAATCTTTGCATCATCACTTTAAATAACTGATATATACAGTGTTTGAGGGAGATCAAATGCTTCAAAATGTCCTAATTCTAATATGAAAAAAATTATAGGATCTGTTTGTGTTCTCTAGGAATCCAAGGCATTGTTGATGCATATCGGGTTTGTCTTCCTCAAGTGAAGTTATATGGGCCAACAAATTTTTCTCCAATTATAAATCATGTGGCAAGATTTGCTGCTGCAGCTACACAACAGCAAACAGCATCTGTAAGTTCTTTATGGTAGTGTGTGTATTTTTCTTTTTTACTTTCCTTTCTAGTTTATAAAGACTACTTTTCTCTTTTAAGCTTGTTCAGACAGCTGGCCTTTTTCCTTGTGAATTGGTGTTTGGTACCCTTTAAACAAGATAAAAGCTAACTGTTTTTTGCAGATTGTGCATAACAATTTTCTCCTAAATTAACTAAATAAACTCTTCAGAGCTGAAATATCAACTTAAAAATACATGGTGCCTTTATGTTTTCTTCTATTCAAAGCTCTTGCAGTGCTATACAGGTGTTAAAGTCTAATTTAAGCCTTTGCATATAGGAGAGTAATTTAAATTCAGCTGAGAAAAATCAGCTAGACCTTGTTTCACATCAGATAGTGGAGAGAGAGAGAGAATTAAGTAAGGTAATGAAGAAATGGAGGATACAGCTCTTGACACCTAGGTACCAACATAGATAATTAACTGTCGGTACTATAAAGATTTACATGCTGTATGTGCTGTGCCCTACTCCCTATTAAAATTGTATGTGTGGGTTGTTGACCGTATTAAGAAACAAGAAGTCTGAAGAGCAAGTCTTGAGTATCAAATCACTTGGATAGTAATCCGTGCAAGTTCAGCAAATCTGAAGAGATGTACATCCTAAATTATTGATGATGACAATGGTATCTCAGACATCCCGTAAAATGAGAAAATAAAATGAGCTAATTTTGCTTACAAAACTACCTTTGGAAACCAATTTGGAAATGAGCTATGGATTTTTATATGCCAAGAGGTTTGTAAGGTTTTGCCTTAGTAGTTGCTCCGTAGTAACTGTCATCAATATATTTTTTTAGGAAAGTAGCAAAATCTTTTGTATTTTTTTTCCCCTGAGAGTGCAATATACCTTGCAAGAGATTTATGTTTTTTACCTGAAATGATATATTGAAGAAGTTTTGCTGCCTTGCCATTTAATGCATGTTGTAGATAGTTGTGAGTTGGGTTTTGGTTTTGAGGTTGTATTTTTTTCCAATATGGAGAAAGTGTAAGAAGAGAGAAATAAATCCAGTGTGATGTGCTATCATGCTGCTGATCACAGCCTTCTCTCATCATGGTTGCTTTGTAGACATTCTTACTGGAGTGGGGGAATGGTGTAGTGGGGAGCAATGAGAAAAGGTGATATTTGAACACAGGAGATAAGGGAAAACCAATTATTTTGGAGGCAGATAAGGGAAGATGGGAAGCAAAGTACTGAAGAGAAAGACTTTTAAGAATACTGGGAGTACCTTTGGAACTTGAATTTGTGCTGCCCAGTAATCATCTGAAATGAACCAAGTGAGAGAAGACCAGAAGTTCAAAAAGTGTTTGATAGTTTCTGAACTTTGTACTTCTAGCTTGTTCTTGATACTTCAATCCAGAACAGAGGCTAAGATGCCAACTTTTAGAAGACCTGGCAGTATAGTGGAAGCAACTCAAGTGATACTTGAATAAATTACCAAAGTACTGCAAGGTGGTCTCGGATGCCTTAGTAATTAACTTCATAAAGTGGGTGGAAAACATGATTAAAGGAATTTGAAAATGGGCATGCTATTTTTCAGCACAAAAAGCTGTGTTCAATCTATATTTAGGATTTTAGGGATATACTGAAAAAATGAAGGCCTGTTCCATTACCCTTGGTAGCACTCCTTTGTTCATCCTTTCTTAACTGAATGAAGTGAAGGGTAGCATCTCATAAAGGTACTGATAGACCAGAAAGGAAACAAATATGAGTTTCACAGGTGTAATCTGTGCAAAACCTGACTAAACCGCCTTCTGACCCAGGACAAATACTTGGAAGATAGGTTAACTGTTGGTTTGTCTCGGGATTTGGAGAGGATAAGGGTGATACCACTGGGTTTTTGGGAGGTGGCTGTTTAAAGATGACTTCTTTTAGAAGATTGATTATGTTGTCCTTATGAATTTCTTTGGACTGTACAGATGATGCCTGGCCACAGCTTTGGTGTTTGATTTTAAAATTCAGTGAGTGCACTGAACATGCTCAAAGTGACAACAGTATGTAGTCTGTATGTGTATTTTTCTAAGTCACATGCCTATATGTTTTCTATTTTTTTGTCATAACACAGTGTTTGTTGATTTGACAGCAATACTTTATACTTCTGATCATAACGGATGGTGTGATAACAGACCTTGATCAAACTCGAACTGCCATAGTTAATGCTTCAAAATTGCCCATGTCCATTATCATTGTTGGTGTTGGAGGAGCGGACTTCGATGCTATGGAGTTTCTTGATGGTGACAATGGAGTTCTTAGGTCCTCGTCAGGAGAACCAGCTGTCAGAGACATTGTCCAGTTTGTGCCGTTCAGGAAGTTCCAAAATGTAAGTAATCTTAATGGTATGCTTAGTAAATATTATAGGGGTATGCTGGATTTGCTAAGATATCCTGCATATAGTCCTAAGCTTTTGCAGTGTCTCTAAAATGAACTGTGAAGTCTGAGATATGTCTTTATCAAATGCTGAAAAAAAAAGGACTTAAGCATCTGTAGAATTTCTGTTAGGTGAACTGCTTCATGATTAAAAACTCCATTTCTGGTTGAGCACTGCATTTCTGACTTGATGAAACAAATGGATATGGGTGCCATTTGCGAGGAAGAACTTACTGTGTTTTTTTTCTCATGGAGAAGTGTTTTCTATTGTGGATGCCCATTTGTAGATGTGGATTAGTTCTCACATTTTAGTGCAGTGTTAAAATTCAAGACTAAATCAGGGAGGTCGTAACCAGTAGAAATTGTGTGTCGGCACAGTAGTGTTGATACCTTTCATTTTCATTAAAGAAAATATACCAGAAAAATAGGCAGTGAAAGAAGGGAGTCCTGATCTTTTGCTGTAGAACCCAATAAAATAGGCACAGGCTAATATAGTCTGACTTTTAAATGTTGTATCACTGGAAAAAATCAATTTAAAAAAAAACAAACAACAAAATTTTCTCAGGATGGGGAAGATAAGATCAATGTTTTTATTTCCATCCTAATATGTTCTAATTTTGTTTTGTTTCTTAGTATTAACCCTGTTAATAATACTCCTCATACCTTTTTATTTTGCCTTTTTGTTTTTATTTTTACTTTTGATACAAGTTATTTGTTTAATCTCAGAGCAGCTCAGGCAAACTGAAAGGTTGAAGAGAGCATAATAAATATAGAATATGCTTACTGAATAAGGCACTTGGATGTAGATTAACTAGGTCAATATTCAATATAAATTTATATATTCAAATACTTTCAGTTTCTAGAAAAAGGGGCATTTTGTTTCCCCTATGGATAGGATACTTGGTCTTACAGTAAAAACAGTATCTCTAGGAGAGCTGCTCTGTAGCAGTGCGATTACTGTGGATGAGACTTGCAAAAATGTTGCAGATGGTTACACAAGCCTCTGAAGGGTCATCTTAAGCAGGTAGTGGAAGTGTGTTCGTGGCTGAAGTTGGATGTCTGCACTCCTCTATGTGCATGTGTATTTCATATGACAAAATGTATCTTCAGACATGACAGCCCTTTGCGCACCCAGCTCCTTTTACTGCAGTGGAACATGGCAGCCAGATGGTTCTTGGTAATGGGAGTGAGAAAGTAAAGGTGTCAGGGAAGCTTCCATCTGTCCCACAAAGGCACTGTGTAAATTCCTCTGTAAAATGTCAGGCTTCAAATTGGCCTAGTAGAGGAGGTGCTTATTACCTGTCTTAGGATAAAAGTTAACAGTTGGTGGAAACTGAAACTTGATGTTCTCTTTTTATAAGTCTCCAAAAGAAGCTCTGGCGCAGTGTGTCCTGGCAGAAGTCCCTCAGCAAGTGGTGAACTACTTCAGCACCTACAAACTGCAACCTCCCAAGAATCCTGCCGCAAAGTGAAGGGGCTGAGCAGGGGAGCTGACACTTTGTGCTTGCTTTACTTGCTGTATCTACAGACTTTGGTTCTTGAGATACTTCTGTATACATGTATACACATGCCTCTGTATGGTAATGTCTGTTAGCTTTTGCCTGGAAATCACTTTGCCAAGTGTGCCTTTTAAGGGACAAAATTGTAACTGTGTTAATGTTTAATGTTAATTTGAGATATAGGGCTTATGTGGGTGCATTTTGTTTTGAAAAGTAAGAGTGGATAAAGAGAGGTTGAATATGCAGAGGGAAGGAGGAGAACTGGCTGATAAATACAGCCAGTGGGAGTGTTCAGTTACTTTTGTGGGGATCAGCACAGAGGACTGCAGTTTCTCAGTGATCATAAAACCTGCCTGAAATGAAATAGAGGGTATATCCCCACCAAGCAGGTGAAAGTCTGTATGTGCTTCAACAAATCTGGAATACTTCAGGCTCCCGTGTCTATTAAACCACCATAACACAATATTGTCACAGGAGTTTCATAGTTAAACAAGTGCCAGAACAGAGTGTAAAGGCCATTCTTGCATGTCTGTTTCATGTTTACCACTTCAGTGCCTTTGGCCAATGCCTGGGGTTCAGGGCTACCTGAACATGAGCAAAACAATTCCTTAAAGTATATGTACTCTTACAGTATGCAGTCTCTTAAGGTAGTACAGGAAAAACAAGGGTGAATCAAGGTAAACCTCTAACATCTCAGAAGAATACTATTGGCCTTTGAGGCTACTACTGTAAAGGGTGTCAGATGTGTTTCAATGTGTCCTCTGTAGAAAACAGGAACTCCAGATTTTATTTTGGTTGTGGTTTTGTTGGGGTGTTTTTTACATAAAACAGTCATGACTATGGATCTTTAGGGCTTTTTGTGAAGTGGGGATTCACTTTTCAGTTGAAAAGTTTGGTCTGATTTATAACTGCATATTTTCGAGCAAGGACAGTTCTTGAAAGTGCTACCAAATATGCATTGGTTTTGTCATGTTTTGAATCATGCAGCTTTTTCATGAGCTCACTAGTGGAAAGTGCCTGCAAAAAAACCCAATCTTGCCTCTTCCCTCTCAGTTGGAAGACAAGAAAATCTCTCAAGTTCTAATCCTGTAATCATGTTGCATTTCTCTAGGGCAAACAATTTCTGGTTTATTCCCTTGGCTTGGGCTTTTTCTTCGCCATTTACAACAAGTATAAATCATGTTGTGTTTACTTAGTGGACAGATAAAGCTTTATTATCTCCCAGCTGCATATTGCTTTCTGAGGTTCCCTTCTGATCCTGTCACTCCGTGTAACATAATAGGATGTAAAGGTCTCATTTATCACGTCCAAAATGCCCATCCTAAACATTAATTTTGCAGTTTCACATTTGAAGTGGTTTAGAGTTAGCCATTCAGCTGATCTGATTTTTGGATGGTCTAACCGTAACATATTAGAACAGAATGGACAACACTAAATTTAGCGTACCTGAGCACTCAAGATTGTGCTAGGTTGTAGTGTATGTGACTTTTTTAGTTGCTGGAGCTGCTCTGTCATTTTTTTTGTTTGGTTGGTATTTTTTCCATGCATGTATAATCCTACCAAAAAACTAAATTCACATTAACATTGATGGATGAAAGATATGTGTATTGAGATTGTCTTCCATGTCCTTTAAAAAATATCAAATGTGTTGTAGACCGTTGACTAGTTATCAGTCATGGATGACTATGTTATTCTCCACTCCATTTTCCTTGGTGGAAGGAGGTCCTAAATACTTTCAGTAGTGGAATAGTAAGGAAGACACTTTATTTCATATTAAGCCAAGCTCTTTCTTTTTTCAAATCTAATTCATGTGTTTGTTTATATAAAAATCTGCAGTCATCTTTTTATCAGTGTAGTGCTGATTCATTTTACTACTTTGTATATAGATTATAATGAAGTGTCATGCCAGATATGCAACACAAAATATTAAGATGAAGGAAGTAATGAGCCTAAATCACACTGCTGCAAATCAATGTTGTGTGATTTTGGAACATTAAACTGTTTCACAGTTACAGGATCCATGTACAGAGATAACTGGATGCATTGTTACTGCTTTATGTAGATTCATTGATGTGGATGAGTACTACTGATAGGAGTACAGCATGCTACTGAAGTTCCTCTGAGCTGTCTGCCAAAAATGTAGTGCTGCATCTGAGTTCTGTTACCAATTCTGTTTTAAGTTGCCGTGGGAGTGCATTTAAATGCATTTACGTATGTTAATAAGTATTACTATACTAAATATCTGTAGCATATAAAATACATAAACCTGCTTGTTTTGTCTGTATTCTATACATAAATTCTGAGTTTCTACATTAGAGAATTCATTATCTCTTGTTGGAAGAGTGCCCCCATGTTCTCAAGCTTTGGGAATTAAGTAGCATATCAACGCCACCTGCTTCTCAATGTGCCCTATTCTGTGTAAAAGACAAGTGTTTCAGATCTGACAGTGCCAAGAACCATTTTGCTGATATAACTTCTCTTAGCGATGTACAGCTAACAGCCTGTTGGAAAATTTGGAAACTTACAAGTTGGGCTGAAGCAATATTCTGAGTCAAGGAATGCAGCAGATTGTGAGTCAAGAGGAAGGGGAGTTATATTGTTGTTTTGCCATTTTTTTTGTTTATTTTTACATGTAAAAAATGCCTTATTAGCTTGAGGGTGTCAAAACACAAGATTGTCAAAGTTTTGTAAAGCGAATGTGCTCACAAGTCACTTGCACCACCTTGTGATAAAAATGATGTATAGCAATCTTCATAATCAGATACTTTTTGCCATGAATGGTCGTAATGTATATGGATGTACAGCAGAGGAATAACCTATAACCAGAATTTTTTACTTTCCTATGTATTTCATTTCTGATGAAGTTAACTGATTTACAATGCATTAAAAATATAATTTCAGTATACTGTTCTTCCATTGTGCTTTTGTATTCAGCATTTCCTCTGTAATGATAAATGCTGCTTTTGCAGTTCCTGTGATAAGTAGTCCACAGGCTGAACAGCTCAGGTGTGTAACAAGTTAGATGAGAGGAAAAATGCCTTTTCATCCAGTGGTTATGACTGTGCGGTGTATGTTTCATAAAGCATCTCATACTGGCTTTTAGCAAGATGATATTCTGAATTTGGACAGTTTTAGCAGTGACTGTTTCATGCTCTTTGCCATGTTGGAGTTCTCCCATGCATTCTATTTCATACAATTGTTACCAGGTTTTCCCAAACTTTTTTTTCAGAACAGCGTCTACATGTTACATAGAGAGGCATGGAGATTTGGTTGTTTTTAATTTTCAAATACATTGTCCTACTCCATCCTTCAGTTTCTTTAGATTCGAGTGTAGTCAAGTCTGAGATGCTTTATTGAGAAACTGAGGGATACTAGAGGCAAAGCATCGCGGTGAAGTGCTGCGATGCCATACAGAACCTGAGTGAGCTTTGACAGAAGTTGTGTTCTCTAAGTGCTCTAGAGGAATTCGCTCGACTTCTCCACCAGTCAGGAATCCCCAGGATAGAATTAGTTCTTGAAAAGGTTTAATACATCTTATATCCTGTCCTTTCTTTTGTCATTCCTCTTGGTGAAAACCCTATAAATAGTTTCAACTTGGATTCCTGGACCCTTCCTGCCCTTGCCCACCCCTAAAAATGGAGGAATTCTGGGAAAAATTCTGGAAAGGGAAAATACTCCAACAACAGAAAAGTAGGGTGTCAGGTGGATGTTACCTCTCTGTGACCGTGATCTTCTGCAAACACTGACACTTCTTTTGGTTTGTGTCTAAGGAATTTGAGAACTGTGCATGACTTGGTAATTCTGCAGCCAGAACTGACAGGCTTCCTGCAGTCCTGAGCTGTTAAGAGCTGTAGCAAAGCAGCAACTCATGGGACGCTGTGTTACTGCGGTGTAATGCTTGCTGCAGTCTCGGCCCTTACTTTGTAATATGTGTCCGTGTTTGATTGATGAACTTAAATATGCCAGTAGTGAAAATGTTTGAAGTTATGTGGTAGCATTTGTGTAGGCAGAAGGGGATTGGATCTTTTGCAATGAGAGCTTTACTCTTCAATAGAAAAAAATGTTAAAATATGGAGGTTTATGTCTTTTTCCCCTTTCCATAGTGTTTTGACAACTCTCTCTCAAAAAAAAAGTGAGAATCATATATTGTAGTGAATTCATGGATCATTATTATTCACAGAAGTCTTCATTTGTGAAGCAGTTCTGCAATATTTCTAATTTTCAGGTTGTATTGAGACATTCCTGGATGTGCAATACATGAATAATTCTTTATGATGCGTCTTATAATTTTCTATCTCTGTTGTGACATCCTTTTTTCTTACATATCAAGTAACAAGTAACATACAAATCAAGATGGTTCTTTCCATGTTGCAGTTGAACCTTGACCTCACTGCTAATGTGGCAGAACATTTTTTCTGAAAGAGATTTGGGTTTTGGTCATGTTGAAGGATTCCGTATAATATATAGAATTCAATCATCTAGCTTTTACTCAGGCAAAAAGCTCCCACTGAGGCTGCCAGCTTTGCCTGTGATCAGAGAAGTTCAAAGGCTTAGAACAGACCTATACAATGCATGACCCGCAGAATCATATGTAGCCTGCAAAGCGAATGTTTAATTTTGGCATGATGCCTTCCTCAGTTGGCTGGTCAGCTGTGAAGCCTGCCCTTAACGATTTCTTGGCTTGGCCTCTGCGTAATGGTTTTAGTTCCCAAAACTGTTCATCCAGTGGGGACTGAAAGTGGATCGGGAGAGAGAGGAGACACAAACCCATGGAAGAGAAAAAAAGTGATTGATAATTAAGCTTAAAACACAGCTTCAGACTTTTGTTTAATACTGCACCCCTTTCCGTGGTGCGTCGATGCAGCAGGTTGAGTGTGGGAGCTCTGTGTTGGACAGCTGTAGCCCTCTCAGCTGTGGCACTGGCAAAGGGGTGACTTTAGTTCACAGGTACGGTGTAGCTCAGCCCCGGTAAGGCACGGGGCTCGCTTTGCACCATCAGTCGAGGTCTGTGATGAAGATGAACATTGGTTGAAACCATGCACCACAGAGCCAGAAAGTGTAAATCCTGCTTTTTGTAAAATAGCCTTTATTTTTGAAGTGGCTAGTTTAGATACAAAGAGTCTTCAAGAAGTTAGCTGGTATTAACTGCTTGCTCTTCAGAGAGCATTATGAATGCCCAACCCCTTGAGAAGATCAAATGTGTAAATCGGCAGCCCAGAACTAAAGGTCACCCCTGGGGTGTGGGGGGAATATCTTTTCCATGTTTATTCGCTAGAGTCAAGGACAATGGGAGCAGATACTCAGGCTTTTAAAAGGCTGGCAATAATTCTGCAGTCTGCTTCCCTGTTGTTTATTTTCTGATTTTATCTTTTGGCAATGGTTTTGTTGTGTAGCCCTCTGTCCCAAGCTAAACCATCCCAACACACAGCATCAGCATCACAGCTTTCTGCACTGAGCCACGCTGGTCACAAAAGCAGGTCACCGGTTAGAAGTATACGGAGAGGAGAGAGGAGGATTGAGAGAAACATAAGTAACCTCAGAAGCAGCAGGGCAGTAACAAGAAAAAGGATAACTATGGGAAACCAGAAAAGAAAATAGAAAAAAATACATACAAAAATTAAGAGCAAAATGAGCAACAGGAGCAGCAAAAAGAAAGTGAGAATAAACAGGAAAGGGAAGAGGAGAAGCAGGAACAAGACAGAGTAAGAGATAAGGGAAAGCATGGATCAAACACGAAACTAGTCCTGAAATAGTCTGAGCTCTAATACGTGCTACACAAGAAGTTCTCTGTTCAGGCTCAAAGTTAAGAGATAAGTATATAAATAATTTGTCCAGTTGTCTCAGGAGAGGAGGAAGAGAACAGGAGGAGCTGGGACAGATTTTTCTTTTGAGTAATCTCTAATCTCTTTTACCCAAAAAGCTATCCCTCTGAATTCAGCAAGACAATAGATGGGGCCACAGCCTGAAGCACCATCTATTTATTTTTTTTCTCTTTAACTTCAACTTTAAGGATCTCTCCCTCTCCTGCTCTGGGGGATGGAGACATACTAATGATCAGAGACTCGTTAGTGGTTCCTCTGTGCATAACTGCAGGCGGTTTAGGCTTAGTGTCTGCATTTGGATCTTCCTTTTGTGCAGGGGGTGCAGATGAGGGCACAGGCTCCACAGGTTTCTTCTCCTTTTGTTCAGGATTATTCTCTGCTTCAGCTTGAGTTTCCTAGATACAAGAAGTTAAATGTTTCCCAGTGCTGTGGAAGACGTTCAGACTAGAAGTACTATTTTGTATATGCACTAGAAAGGCACAGCATGGATACTGTGATTAGTGGTATACAATATATGTAAATTTGTATTTAGATGCTGAAAATCAGCTTCTCAATTAAAAATTCAGTTTCAGAATCAGAATGTCAACATAAAACCTAGAAAAAGCTTGTGGCTGGTGATAGTATCTGCTTCTTATTAATACAGCAGGATGAAACAGGCACGTTTTGAGGCAGAGAACCCTGCCTTAGGTCTTGCCTTCTTTTATGTACTTACGCTAGTATAGAAAGAAAAAGTGTTATGTAAATCTTGACGTATTGCCCAGTGCCCCAGTTCCTTGGTCAAGCCTATTTGCTATTAAGTTCACAAATACACATTAAATTGAGCAATGTTTCTGCTCTAATCATAATGTTGTAGTCATTTGTCTAAGCAGAGTTCTTTATTTAACTTTAAAAAAATAAATAAAAACACTGCCAGTTCAGCTATAAAGACAGAAAAGAATTCTGCCACCTTTGGGTAAATATGTAGAACTGAGCAGGTTCTTATTAACATTTACATTTCTCAAAACAGAGTATAATGTGGGAATTATTTTTCATCACCTGAAATAACAGTTTTTTCATAAGTGCAATATATTAAGAGATTTAAGTGGTTTTAGCTGTATGGGATAAACTTTAAATTTTGTCTACAGGATTTGTGACAGCCAAAGATCTGACTTTCAATTGGCTAGTACACTGTGTGCTTGAGTCAGCTGGATCAGGTTACTGTGTTAGGATATTTCTGTATTTACTATTGTTTACATAAAATTAGAAGATCGGATGCCCTTATTTTATCCTTATTTTCTTTGAGGATTTTTGTTTGCTTGCTTTTTTCCTTGCTTTTTCTATGCTATTGTTTGCTCTGCTCTGCATAGAGTCCAGGTCCAGGAAGATTTGAGCTAAATTTTAGAATTAGAGTTTACAGAGGCTCGGTACAGTGATTATATCTCAGCTACTGGGAGGTTTTGCACTGATTGCAGTAAGGCTATATTTTCATCTACTCTTTTTACCCATGCCATCCCAGTATCTTTCCTATTTCCCTCTTCAGCACCTGGAATTATCTGCTCTATTTTCTGCGGCATTACCTGAATGTCTTGTTCTCTCTTCAGCTGCAGCAGCTTAGCAAGGCCTTCTTTTCCTTTACCTCCAAGCATCGCTTTAAACAATTTTGGAGTTTCCTGTTTCTGCCCAAACAGACCAGCCAAGCCCCGGGGTTGTTGTACTGGTGGTCCTGGAGCAGGTTTCCCCTTCTCCTTCAGCAGCACCCTGGAGAAATTAAGGAAAAACACACAGTGGTGCTGTGACACTGAGCAAAGTTCCCGTAAAACTAAAAAATCTGTTAACTCTTTGAGCAATTTTTTTTTTGTCCCAGGTCCAGTGGCAAGAGCAAAGATAGAAAGGGTAATGGTTTTACCCTAGGCTCTGGAAGAGTTGTAGGCTACTGCTGTAATTTAGTGATAGAATCATAGAATCATTTAGATTGGAAAAGACCTTTAAGATCATCGAGTCTGACTGTAAACCTCACACTGCCAAGTCCCCCCATAAACTGTGTCCCTGGGCGCCACATCTACACATCTTTTAAATACCTTCTGGGATGATGACTCAACAACTTCCCTTGAGAACATTTTTGGTGAAGAAATTTTTCCTAGTAACCAATCTAAACCTCCCCTGGCGTAACTTCAGGCCATTCCCTCTTGTCCTTTTGTGTGCTGACTGAGAAAAGAGACTGACTCCCACCTTTCAGGTAGTTGTAGAGAGCGCTAAGGTCTCCCTTCAGCTGCCTTTCCTCCAGGCTAAGCAACCCCAGCTCCCTCAGCCGCTCCTCATCAGACCTGTGCTCCAGACCCTTCACCAGCTTCGTTGCCCTTCTCTGGACCCGCTCCAGCACCTCAATGTCCTTCTTGTGGTGAGGGGCCCAAAACTGAACACAGGATTCAAGGTATGGCCTCACCAGTGCTGAGTACAGGGGCACAATCACTTCCCTAGTCCTGCTGGCCACACTATTGCTGATGCAGGCCAGGATGCCGTTGGCCTTCTTGGCCACCTGGGCACGCTGCTGGCTCATGTTCAGCCGGCTGCCGACCAACCACCCCAGGTCCTTTTCCACCAGGCAGCTTTCCAGCCACTCTTCCCCAAGCCTGTAGCATTGCAGGGGGTTGTTGTGACCAAAGTGCAGGACCCAGCACTGAGCCTTGCTGGATCTCATACAATTGCTCTCAACCCGTCGATCCAGCCTATACAGATTCCTCTGTAGAGCCTTCATGCCCTCAAGCAGATCAACACTCCCTCCCAACTTGGTGTCATCTGCAAACTTTCTGAGGGTGCACTTGATCCTCTCATCCAGATCATTGGTAAAGATATTAAATCCCATAATACTATAATTTTCTGCAACATCTTGTACTTTGTGATTCTGGGAGTTTCAGAAGTGAAGATTTTACTTTTTTTAAGTTTTATTGTCGTGAATTTAGAAAGTACAGTTCAGCAGCTTGCATGGGTTTATTGTGTAAAGACCACGCAGGGACTATCAGGCAGGTGATAATAAACAAACTTTTTGCTTGAATAACTCCTTTGAGGTTGTTTCAAGGAGACATTTAAAGGTGTGGAAGGGCCAATGCAATCCTAGAGAGAACTCTAATGTAAACCTTCCAGGTTAAGGGAACTGATAACTTGATTCCAAAACTGAACATCACTGCAATCTTTATCAAAATAGTGCACAAATCTCCTGTTGGTACCGAGTTTTTCTAGAGACATGGCTGACCATTCAATAGAGCACGGGAGTTTTGGAAGAACGAGTGGTTGCCTACACAGGTGAGCAGAATACATGGCTTCTAGCACAGGGCAGGTACTGCATCTCTTTAAAATTAAACAGACATCCTGTGTCTAGGCTGATACCTAGAGAGGGCTTTGGGCCTAAATGGAGCTGCAGATATGAAGGATGGATGATTATTTCCATCTATCTGGAGGCCATCTAGAGGAAGTAGAATTTAATGGCTTGGCAGGATATGATTAGGGTGGGCAAGAAAGCAGAAGAAGATAGTGTGGGACAGAGAGACAGGAATAACAAGTAATGATGGTTGTACAACTGTTTAGAAAGAAGCTGGAGAAAAGTCAGGAAGGATAAATGCTGGGGACCATAAGTCAGTGGATTTGTTCCACCTTTCTACCCGTTGATGCTGGTTATGAAAATTGGACAGTCAGCCCATTCTGTGTCTAGGTTCCTTGTTCCTCAGGGGCATGATGATTCTCAGGATACTGTTGTTTGATAACCAGGGCTGTTGAAACATGCTGAATTAACCATCTGCTAGCACTTCCACTAGACCAAATGTCACTCCTGTGCTATGTTTAGTCAACTCTGGTGGAATTTAAAGTCTGGGAGCACCTTTCCAACCTTTGATAGCAATGCAAAGCAACAGCTGAGAACAGTAAGAGTGCTGAAGTATACTAATAATGACAAAATGTTTCATGTATTTGGACCTTTTACAAGGTAGCAAGGTATTAATTTTATCATAATTTTATGACAAAATCTGACAATATTTTGCCCTTTGAAAGCTGAGGAAATGGCTACAGCCAAAGCAAGATGGAACAAAATGCACACCGTTCAGACCTGTGCACTCCCGTCTTATCAGGCCTTAATTTAAATCCATTCCTAACTACTGCTTAAGATTTTGGAAATGCATACACATCTGTGGGTACACTGAAGTGCATCTATGTTGAATTAGTTGCAGGTGTTCGGTTGTGTCTTTGAAAACCTTCTCCTTAACTGACATCTGTTCTGCAGTTTCTTTCTTGACTATGTAAGGAGTCCTAATATGCAGCTCTGTCTCCTAGTTGATTTGTTACCTTAAATAGAATGGAGAAGGCAACTACATTTAGGGCTTCATTCTGCTTACCACATTTCCACAAGTCTTGGGATCCCTGCCGAGACAATGGCTTCCACTAAAAACTACCAGGCAAATCTGACTTCTAAATAAAAATGTGTTTACATCTGTTACTCTTCCAAGAAAGGAAAGCAAATCTGTCTAGAAGCTACAACTGTCCATTCTGCAGCTGAATGATCTAATTTAAAAACTGTTACTAGGACATACTTTGCTTTCTTCATGAGAAGTTTTTCTGAGTCAGGATAATGCACCAAGATTTCATTGAGTGTTTTCTTGTCGAGAATGAAAAGGTTGGCAAAACCATGAGCCACTACGTTGGCAGTCCTTCGATTTCCTCCACCCGCAGCTAACAGGCTGGAATGAAAATAAACATCGTCAGTCACATTGTTACTTGCCTTAGTGAGGAATCTCTTTGCTGGTGGTTCTCCATTAAAGTCATCATAAAGCTCACTTACGTACCCAGCTGTTGTATCTTATGTTCTATAAAGGCCCTTTGCAGCTGGGATTAGAAATATCTTCTTGAATAAAGAAGACAACTTGTTACTACTGGTCAGGTATGTAGATGCTAAGGACCATGAAAGATCTTGCTAGGTAGAGATGTATCTCCCAAGAGACACCCACTGCAAGGACTGCATCTGTTTTCTTCATCATTCCTCATGTGAAATTGGCATTTCCTCAATTTTATTGTTGAAAATTATTTACATCAGAAGTAGAGCAGCACAAGTCTGTTATTATTGAAAGAGTTATTTACAATGAATGAATGATTCTCCAAGAATTTTAATTTTCATGAGCGAATAACTTCTGTGGGGCTCTGGTTTTCAGTTTTCTCACATACCACATCTCACATTTGAATGTTGGCAAGTTGAATGACATAGATTAGGAAGGTCTTTCAAGCTGACAGTTACAAATGTGTCTTCCAGAAAAAGAAGGCTATTTTGTTTTGAAAATCAGGCACTAGACCAGTTTAGCAAGCAGCACTTGGCCATAGGAAGGATATCCATATAAAAATTAGATGTTTTACCAATAAAAATTAAATTTTTCATCTTGCATTAAGCAAATGAAGTGAAGATACTTCACTTTTCAGCTGTGGTGATAAGCAAGAGAAGTTGCATTTTGCTCTTAGTACTAAAATTTCTTTATCACTGTATTCAAGGACATCTGCCCTAAAAGTTTGTCCCTTAAATGTTTCCCGTAAGTTAATATTTTTAGAGAATATTTAATAATTTCTAAGTTTAAAAGTTATTAATAAAGGATAGTCTGGACCTCATAAAGCATGAATTAATACTTATCTAAATATTAATTGAGGGTATATAAATATTAGTGTTAATATTAAATGTATTTATAGAACATATTTATAAATGTTAGATCATACAGATAATATATTTGATTTATAAAAGATAGTCTGAGACCTCTGCAATTGTGTGAACAAGGCCATTTTTACACACACAGTGTTTTCCTGCAACCCAAGATAGCAATCAATATATGAACTCAAGGTGCAAATGCAGTGTATTGTCTTCTTTTTAAACAATTTTGTACAGTTCCTCAGATAGAATAAAACTATTTGCACAATAAGAAAAGCAGCTAAAGAAAATTGCAAACAGCTTTTGAGTTCTGATGAATCACTTCTCAGTAAGTCATTGAACAGTCATTTTCAGGCTTTCCTAGCAGCAAGCTCATTTTGTTGAGGCAGACTGGGACTAAAGAGATCAGCTTTTTCATTACGGTGATGATGTGAGGTGAATTTTGCAAGTAAGGCAGTCCTTGCTCAAAGAGAATGACTAGGGACAGTATTACAGACTTATGATTGAATCTGTTTTAGCTAATGTGCCAAGAGTTACATGATAGACCAAATTTTTTAAAAGTAACTACGGTTGCCTTGCAATGGTCCTTGATACTGTAATATCTATATTAATAGAGACTTTTTCTTTTTTAATCTTACATTTTTTACTCTAGGCGTTAGCCTGCAATTCTGTAATATTACTATGAGATGATAACTTTGGAATTCTTTTGCTAGCAAATTTAATTTAGAGGTGTGAAGTTGTCAAAGTGATGACTCAGCTTATCTATTTTCTTTTAATAACATCTCTGTAGGAAGCTGCTGTTCATTGAATTTAGCAAATTGATCCAGGGAATGGCATGCGTATCAGCTGAATGTGCAGGCTTGTGGCAGCTCAGCTTAGCACTTATGTGCATATGGAGAGAACTGGTAAGGCAGGAAAGGGAAATCAGTCTGGATCTTGCTTCTGAGCAGGATGTCAAACACCAAAGGGCAGAGCTCATTGAAAAGCAGCAGCTGCCACTTTGTGAGGAATCCTGGGCCAAGTGGAAATTGTAATCTTTCACAAAGCTAAATACTCCCTTTAGTTTTGATTTTTTAAAAGAAAAGTTAAAGTTACAAAACAGCCGAAAGGCTAAGCTGAGACCAAACATTTAGAGACCATCCTGTCAAAAATTTACATATAATGGAGAAATGTTTTAACTTTCCAGAATTACCATGTTCTAATGGGAGATTGTTCTAGTGAAATAACAGTAAATGGATGAATGAGGACACCTGGCTTAAAGTGTATAATTCTCTGGGCTAATGAAGTAATGCATTATAGTTCAATTTCTCAGTTGTCAGTGCAGACAGGCTCTCATTAAGGCAGCAGTCTGTTTGCCTCTGGTTTTGAGATTATTTTGCTTCCCCAAACTGATATTATCTATACAGGAAAGTAGTAATGAGGGTAAGATGTTAACTGGAAGGCAACTCCTATTACTTAATCTGTTTCTGTAGTAATTTTCAAGGATGAAATTGACAAAGGATTTGTTTGAACATTAGTCTTGCATTGGCCTTGTAGTATGATTCAGGGAAATTTTTTGAACTAAACATATTTTGTTTTCTTCAACTCCTTTACCTTCAGGGAATTTTTAGGCATAATTTTCATGCATTTTGAACAGAGTGAGATTAAATAGCAAATGTGTTATAAATCTTGTAGTTAAACCAGCTGGAATGAAGCTGACATATTTCTCTAAACAAATCTTGAATCAGAAATCAGAAGGAAATCAGTCTGATATCAGGTGATTACCATGCTATGAATACTAAGGGGAAAACTTGGATGTGCTAAATTAAACAATATTTCATCCATTAAAGAATATTTTTTTCATTTGCTTCTGCTGTACAGTATTCAGAAGACCTTGACAAAACTTATATAGAGAGGTGCTATGCAAACTCATTATTTTCTAACACTTCACTGCAACGAAGAGGATAAATCTCCACCAATACACTTAACGCTTCATGTCCTTGCTTTTCTTCAATTTTGGAGATGTCTGCAAGGTACTGTGTATTTTCTCCTCAAGATTATCGACTGTCTGATGTTCATATACAAATTATGTGTCTGAACGAGTATGCTGCTGCAGTAAGTCAATGATGAATAAAACAAGACTAGAAGCGTAGGGTTATAGCATTGCTGAGGGTTTTACTGGCCATATTGGCAATTTTGTGAGCAACACATACTGGGAAATGAATCTTTAAAGGCTGTTGTGTAGTTCTTACATGGAAACAAGTGCTCACCTTTATTAGATCAAAATCCCTTCCTTGATTTAAAACCAATCAATATAATTTCTCAGTTTAAAAAATAAAGTCCTCGCTCCAAATGCAAGACTGATAAATAATTGAAAGCTATGTGTGTGTTACATATCTGGGCTGCTGTAGCTTTTTCTTTTTATCTTTTCAGTGCCCAGCCCCTACTGAAAACCAGTTCTTTCTCAGCCTTTCCACGTAACTAACAATACAGTATTCTGTTTTGAGGCTTTGCTCGGGTATTTTATTGTCACACAGAGAAATACCTTTCAAATAACCTTCTCTCAAAAAACTGACATAATTTCACTTTCCCACTCAATGACGAAGGTCTGTATCTGTGGGATATATCAGGTGGTTTCCAGTTGTGGTCTAAGCAAGTTCTGTATGCACATCACTGGATAAATGGGAATGTTTCCCCTACCACAAAGGGAGAGACACAAGTAGAAGATAAATGTAAACCTGGCACAGAGCTGATTGCTGCTTTTCAAAAGGCAGATTAAAGCTACCAGCAAGAGGATTAACAATAACAGGAAGGCAGCTGGAAGAAATCAAGGATCTAGTTTATCACATGCAGCAGCACATGTGTTTTATTACTTTTCCTCAGGCCAGCCTCAGCAGGGGATGAAGTGCCTAAAAATCTAGTACTTGGCTGGCTAATTGGTGAACACGGAACATAAGAGTTAATGGATTTTGCATAACAACCATGTGGAGAATATGAAAAACATTTGTAGCCACCTGAGAAAAATTGTCTCCTTCAGATAGATGCAAAAATCTGGTCTGTCAGCCTTTTCTTGTTTTGTATGCTCTTAAACAAATGCATTTTCAAATGTGGATGCATGATTTTTGGCAACTTAATCCCTACTTCAGCTCGTAAATGAACCAGTCTTATTATTTTAGATTTTTCATCTCCTTTGTTGAAAATTAATTATAATTTTTACCATCTGCTGTGTAAGGGCACCTAGTCTCACTATGCAGGCAATAAAATGGATTTGCTCTTGCTGTGTTGCAGACCTCAAAACAGGAAGTTGTGTTATATTTTTTAAATGCTGAAGGAGAAATCCCTCTGTATATCCCTGTGTACATTGCCAAAAACACTGGTCTCAGCTCTTGCGGGATTAATCTCTGATGCTTCACGTAGATTTTCCTTCACTGACCTGCATCTCCTTGCTCAGTGTCCTCTTGGTTGATCCCCCAGCTCTCTAGCTTCCCATGGTAGCTGTCATGCTTACCACAGAGAAGTTAAACAACCGTTATTTGATCAGTTCTAAAGTGTTAAAAATAGCAATGGACCTACCTGATCTCCCCAAATACAGCACCTGCTCTTAGTGTAACGAGGACTTTTGTACCATCAGGACCTCCAAGGACTTGAACTTCACCCTGTTTGATGATGTACATCTCTCTGCCAATCTCTCCCTGGGAACACAAACACATATAGATCTCATGTTTTAGCAGGACAGTGGTTTTTTGTTAGTAATCTGACAAACTCTTCTTTAAATGTCTTTCCCCTTTCTTATAAAAAGGTTTAGTGGTATTATAGAGAAATAAATGTTTGTACTACTTTTCCTAGCACTGAGAATAAGTGCAAGGATTGTCTCTGGCAGATATAGTTGTGGTGTGGGACAATATTTAAATAGGAGTAAGACTATCTAGCCCAGCTTGGAAGAAGAAGACTAGGTAATAACCTGGATTGTAGCAGCCATTTCCATCGGCTGTTCTGGTGGAAACTAAAGTACTTCAGCAGCTTATTTAATAACAAAGAAGTGCAAAAAACCCCTATGCTTCATGGTCTAAAAAGCTTCAGTTTTCACACTACTATTTCTAATCATCACTTAGGTAATCTAAAAGGAAATAAGAATAAACAATCATTCAAAACTTTGTCTACTTTTCTATAAATCACTGGATGGCTTAAGAGATTATTGGTTTATTTATTATCCTCCACATGATCTTCTAGGATTCAAAGCATGACGTCAGCATATACAATAAAAAGTAGTCAAACTGGAGAAATATAATGGACTTCACAAACATGACCATAACAGTCTTCACAACATTTCAGTAAGACAGGCAAATACATATTTTTCCACTCATGGAGCTGGAGTAATTGAGGGAAAACATTAAAAAAAAAATGGGTTTTGCACTTCCTGTCTCTTCATTTGTACCTCCAAGCCTGCATGTCGGAGCCTCCTCGGTAAAGTACGATGAGGCCAACGCGCATCCAAGGAGGAGGTAGTTCCAACAGGTTTTTATTCCCTGCTACATGTTACAGCATTAATAGGATGTGGTTGTTGGCCACATAGTAGATCTACACAAATGAGAGGCCTTTTAGCTCAGTATCAACCTGGAAGAGATTGATATTTCCATTTCTCATAATCCATCCTTGTTGAGAACTGTTTGCATCTGACTGCAGTATCAAGACCTTGAATCTGCTAGTGTCATTTGTTATCTCTGTTGTGGCAGAGTCGCAGCCACAGTCTAAGATCCTTTCATGATGTGCATTTTACAAGCAAACGCACCAAACTACTCTTCCACCCTTCCTAGCCAACAGTAATGCTGGGATCAGCCTTTGAAGGGACACACCTGATCCTTCGGTGCATTCACAAGTGTTGAACTTCTTACACTGTCGAGTCAGTGGGACTAGCTCAGCATTTGGGAAGAGGATCATATGCTTAACACTTGGAGGGAGCAGGACCTTAGTGAACATGCTGGACCAGAACTGCTAACGGCAAGTTAAGGGGTTCTGTTGGTCACTTCTGGGTGTGGTGTGAACTGTGGGTCAATTGCCAGAACAATGACAGTGCTGACACTTCACCTTCCCCATGCTTTAATTACATCCAGCACTGCCTGTAAGTGTGTGTACATGCCTTCTGACGTGGGCTCACTTGGTCAGCCGCTGAGCTATCTACCTGTGTTACTACAAGGCTCAAAGGTGTGAGTGAAGGTAGAGCAAGATCAGATCCTGCTGTGAGGAGCGCTATGGGATGCAGTGTGTTTTCTACATTTTTGGATAATTCCACTTGAGAGTTTCTGAATACACAAATGAATCAGATGCAGAACATCATAGATTGAGATCTGTAGGCTAGGTTTGTATGTATCTATGTATAAATAATTAAGTTTGCTCCATTTTAAATTTTAGAACTTCATAATGCGTCATTAGATAAGCCATATTGACATTAAGTACTTTCCCATATTACTGTAATTTTATGTTTGATAATATAAGTAATAAAATACATATTGTCTTGTTCTAGGTTGAAACTTGAGACCACATTTGTGATTATTACACAGAGTACCTTAATTACTTTTATGCTATCTAGTTCACTCAGGATTAATTTTATTTAAAGGATGCTGTTGACCAATACCTGAACTCTTTTTCTAAAATATATATTACAATTATTCTTTGAAAGAGACAACAATGCTCACCTTTTTGCAGACAAAGTCACCAGGTAAATAGACAATGGATTTCAACCTTAGCAGCATGTCATATATCATCTGGGTATCACACCCCTGTTAAAATAGTTAAAATTGATTGTTCTATTATTTCAGTAACGCAAGTGGTTATTAGTGCTTACACTGGGCAGCGAAACCCAACAACACATGAATGATCCAGGGATTCATAAGTGGAATTCAAACTCAGATCAGCTTTTAGAGCAGAGAAAAGACTGAAGGAATTATGATTTCAGGTATTTAGGAAGTTCCATTTTGGTTGAACTTCTGTTCATTTTTTACAAAGTAACCTTCTGAACATGTAAATTTGCTGTGGAAGCTCAGTTAGTGCTATGTTCAGAGCTTTATGGGTCTCTTGTTGGTTTTTTGTTTTTAAATGATCCAGGGGAAAAAAAACCCAGATCATGCCCCCATCCCTGAAGGCATTCAAGGCCAGGCTGGATGGGGCCCTGGGCAGCCTGCTCTGGTGGTTGGCAACCCTGCCCACAGCAGGGGGGTTGGAACTAGATGATCTTTAAGGTCCTTTTCAACCCCTATGTCAAATGTTGGTACGAACCTATGAAGTCCATGTCTTCAGTACGTGTGGCAGAAACTGTGCAGATATGTAATGTTTATACAGGGATATCATGTGATTTTTTTGCAATTATCCTTACAAACGAGTGTTACGGTCACTGTATGTTGATACTAATTCTAAAAATGCACTGTCTCCTGGTTTTGTTGGCAAAAAATCTAATCTTAAGTACCACATTTAAATTGTATCTCTGGAAACCTATCATGATAACAAAGAGGAAGCTCCTTTGCACAAAAAATTACCAAAAAGTAGCATTCACTACATCAAAGCTTGGCTTTGTCCTGACATGTCTCCACTGACTGAAATATTTCTTAGACCTATTTTGCCGTGCATATTAACAAACATGTTCTTAAGTGTCGTAAGATGCACAAAGCAAGGTTTCTATCTCAGAAATACCACCCATTTCTGCATTCTCCTGTCAAACTACTTGCTTTGAATAAGTCAACTTTATTGACAATGGCAAAGTTCACATCAATTGCAATGGCTAATTGCATTTTGGTTGGCATCTGCTCCAGTAATTCTGACTCATCTGTAAAAGAAAAAAAAAAAAAAAAAGGCAAACTCTGTTAGTTAGAAAATATAAAAGAAGAATCAAAGAATGTCCATAAAAATTAACATTGTACAGAAAATTAACTTAATGGAGCTATTCTAGCATTTATGATTTCAAATGACAGAGCTGCTAATATGCTTTTACTAAGATATTGTAATTTAATTTACATATCTTGTCTAAAGTTATAACCAGAATATTATATAAATTACTAGAATTTCTGAAGTGGTAAGTGTCATATTGCTTTGGAGTTCTTTTTCTTTTCTAAAGTAAATTGATTACCCTCCTCTTACTTCTTACATGCAATTCAGAAAAGGAGGAATGTGAATTTCGCCCTTTATCTGTATCTATAAAACCACTCTTACTTGGAGTTGCAACATAACTGGAACTGGAAAGCCTTACCCAGCATTCCTTGAGAGTCCCATGTGTATTCATACCAGGTTCGCACACGATTTTGGACCACTTTTGGAATAGAATAAGTGTTCATATAGGAGACAGTGTTGTCCATACTGGAACGGTAGTAGTTCTGTCCTGCTGTAGCTGCTCCAATTACATCTCTCATCTGTTGTTGATAACACATTTGAATATCTTTTCAACAACATATAAAAAAAAATAAACACTTATAAAAAGAATAAAACACTTATAATCAATCACTGATTGATTATACATTCAGGTGCATGTTTTGAATAGGTGCTTCATCTGCTTTTTCAGAACCATTACAGATTTAGTCTAATTGTGTTGGAAAGTCTATGTTTGTGATTTTAAAGGAATAATTTGTGGGTTTTCGGGTATTTTTCTCATATTTCTGGACATCGATGAAAAATATAGATAATCCATAATAAAGCTACTGTGCATTTGGTGTGCAATGCAAGTCAGAAGCGAAGGAAATTGGGCTAAATTTCTCTAACAACATCAGCTGGCACCACTGGAATTAGGATCCTGCCACTGTTTAAATGGTTAAGAGAGTCTAGATCAGTCCTAAAAATGCACTTTGAGCTGAAAGGTGACCTTGGAGATTTTAGTGCAGAAACATCATTTAACATTCCAAAACAAATGTAATTTAGCTTTTAGAAAGTGGGTGAGTTAATGTTCATAGATATTCCTTCTTCAAAAACATAACTATATAGAGATGTTTCTAGTAGAATGGCTTCATATTGCAATAGCTGAAGATGAGTGTTCCAGTGGTCTGAATTCTGCTTTTTATTACAGAGGTGAAATTGATTGCAGTAGGAATAACAATTTTTAGGCAAGTGTGCTAAATCAGGAATAACTCAGTAAAGAGCTCTTTGTAAACAGGAATTATAACAAACTGCAATGAAGCTATTTGTGTGTTAAGATTTAAGGTTTGAGTCTGCAAATTACTCTACTGGTTACAAAAACTAATCTACAGAATCTTCTTGGGGAATGGTGCTTTCATTGACAGTTATATTAATTTAGGAAAGAATTACAAGTATGCAAACTCTGAATTTTAATCCAATATACTTGAATTCAATAGTTTCCCAAAAGAAATATTTTATATAAACTATCTTGGTTTATTTTTGGTAATTCTTATTTACAGATTAATTTTAAATCCTATGAGCAATAGTCTGTTTCATGACCGTTATCTCTTCCTGCACTTCTAAACAGCAAGAGTCACATGGAATTTTTCATTGTTTGAACTTTTCAAATGCTGCATTCAAAATAAAAATTAAATATCAGTTTTCATCTTTATTTTTGCATCGTAATTCTTCCAATAACAAGCGTGTACAAATCAAAAGGTCTGGAATGATTTCTACAGGAATCTGATAAAACACATTCTCACATAGGAACCATGGCATTTGTTTTTCTGTAGCAAGGTATTTTAAAACCTCTGGATCTGAAGCCCAAGTTTAATATTTACAAGCAGAAATATTTCAGTTATATTCATTTGGAAATATAACTGATTTGCTGTGCTATGGACTTTTTTTTTTTTTTCTCCTGCCAAATGAGAGCCAAGAGAAAAAGAAAACAGTTGATTTTCGAGTTAACAAATATAATGTCATTTAGAGAAGAGAGCAGAATTCTAGTTTGACAAAAATAATGGGAATTCCATTCGCAGTGTTCTATTGGCAGTAGTATAAGCATGACTTATTCAATAATTTAACCATATTAGTATCACACCTACAATTATCATTTTCCTGTCAGATTTAACAGTATAATGTGAATGTCAAAGAACTGTCCCCTTGGCTGTGAGGAAGAAAAAATGGATTATACATAGTTTCAAGAATCATCTGTGTCCTGCAAAGTCTTGGCTTTAAATCAACTTGTGTGCAAAAAGGCTACAAAACTGGGAACCGATTAAACACATGTATTTGTCAGAAGAACAAGTGTGGATGACAGTTAAATAGAGGGACATTCAGATGGAAGCTAAACTTTTTCCCAGAACTAAACTCCATTAAATTGAATATATTATCGCTACATTGCAGTAATTTGAACGTATCTAGTTATTGATTTTTTGATGTACCTGACCAATTAAGCTGGAGAAGACAAAGACACCCAGGAAAAAATTCAGCAGTTGAAAAACTATCTCAAACAGAGTATGTGGTTCTGGAAGGCCACCGATGGTGATTAATGTACGAACCGCCCAGTAGTAACACCTCAGATACCTGTGGATACAGACAGCACATTTGTTATTGACTGTAGGTACTTATGTGTTTGAAGTTAAGCTTAGATCAGCCTAAGCTGGGCCTTTCAGTGATGCTTTTCAGTCCAAAAGACCTCAGCATTTCTTATAAAGGTTTATGACTTTACAAAGGTGTGGTGGGTTAGCCCTTGGCTCGGGGCCAAGCCACACACACCCGCTCACACCGTTCCCGCCCCCACCCAATGATAGGGGAGAGAATAAAAGGGTTAACTTTAACCCACGACAAAAGGATAGTTATGTAAATCATGTTTAGCTGAATGTTCTCACTGACAGCAAAATAAGACTATATGGGAAATGCAGTGGTTACTTACTCTTCTCCTGTAACTCTGTGCAGCATTCATTACAGGACACTTCTGTGACAAATTGCTGAGGTGGACATTACAGTGTTAGGATGCTGCTAGTGAAGATGCCATGATGTTAAAAGCAGTGGAAAAGTGTTAGAGACTTCCCAGAGTTTATCTGTATCACACTAGATGCACACACATCTGAACTCTCTTCCATGGCTTCACTCAATGACACCAGTGTGAACCCTTATGGTGGGCACGACAAATGCAGTGTTGTCCTCCTTGGGTCCATTCATTTTCCTACCCTTTAACCATGATGATCTTCCTCCCCCTCTGCTTCTGAGCACCTTACATTAGCTCTGCCTCCTGGGTTATGTCAAACAGAAGTTACATGTTTCCACAAGCTGTGTGTTAATCCAGTTTCTCCAAACCACTTTTTCAGCACTGAAACTTTGACTCCTGCAATAACTTCTCCAGGTGCTGGCCTCTACTACCCCTTCTGTCACCTTAACAAACACTTCCTGGCCTTCTTCGCTGCTTTCCCTCATGCCTGAGAAGAGCTGTCTATCAGTCGCTACAAAACCACCTTGTTAACACCCTTCAAGACTTTTCTCAGAACTCTCTTGATCCAGAAGCCCAATATAGCACTCAGCAATGGTCAGTCCCTAAGACTCTGCTTCAAAGCATGGCTTATATTGACTTCTTCCCTGTGTCTGTCTGCTGCTTTCACTTCTCATACCTTTATTGTGAACTCTTTGGCCAAAGACTTTTTCTTCTGTTTGTACAGCCCTCTTTATACAGCCTTGTGCACGACGCAGAACAGGCTGTTTTCATTCAGAGTCCTTAAGTCAAATAATTCATTGATTATCTGCCATCATTTCAATTTTCCTCATTAGGGATACAAAATGAACAGCTGGATTACACAAGTATAATACTTTAAGTTGCGTGAAGAAAAAAATCATCATCTACACATGCTTCCAGCAAAGTATGCATTAAGTGGTAGCTTTTTCTTAGACTTCTGTAGCATAAATAAATAGTAAGAAAAAGCCTCAGATCTGGTTTGGTAGAATTGCAGATTTAAGCATCAAATGATGTCTCTAGCTTGTCTGAGGGGAATTATCATATAAAGCATATTAATGTCATTTACATTTGCCATAACTGAGAATGCTGTAGTGCTTGGAACATGTATAATTTATGAATACAAAAGTAAATAAATTTACATTACTTCTGTGCTAGTTACTATAGGAAACAAAAGTAATTAATCACCTCCCTCCCCTCCAATGGCCTTGGATGCCAAGCTTGCTAAGTCCACCATGATAGACAACATAATCTTCATTCTGGGAATGTCTACAAAAAATGAAAGCAGCTCCTCAAAGGAATTTAGGAGTCACATTCTTCTTTGCAGTGTTGTAAATCCAAAACGTGAGAGATTTTTTTCAGATCTGCCCACCCCTTTCTGAAGATATAGCTAATACAGTATATTCTGTAATTTTACTTCAAAAGAAACTTTCTACTGGAAGAGTCACATGATATTCACTATCTTTTAGGCACAGGTTTTATATTTTCTCCATTTATGCATTTTATTGTTTTTCTTTCAATCTGAAATGAAAGTTACACTGTTGAAATATAAAGCAGCGCTTCTTTTTTTTTTTTTTTTTTTTTTTTTTCCCTAAGAAGGGGAGAAATGAGATTGTAAATTTTGTTTAAGGAAAGCCAGAAAAAACAGACTCCTATTTCAACAGTATTAACAGCTCTGCTTCCTACTAGCTAGTGTCTGGAAACCATCATTGCTCACCATATGGCTTACTAGCCTGCTATGAAATTACTGTTGAAGCAAACAACACGAGACAAGAAAGGGATTTTCTCTCTGCACAACATAGAGAGTATGTTTATCCTTCAGGCAATCAGACTACTAGGTTTTTCCCTAAAATAAGTCCTAGGTATGAAAACATTCAGAAACACTGCAAATAAGATACCTTGTAATATTATGCCAATAGAAATATCTTTTTCATGAAAGTCCATTTCAGAATGCGCTAAGCTTCTTACACAGTTTTGGTTAATACGAGTAAATCAAATCTTTGTGCATGTGGCTCTCAGATTGTTAGGTGCTATTCACACGTTCATTTCATACCTCTTTTTCTTGAGCGATTTATTCGTCAGGTGGCTGTAGGGGTGATGATCTCAGACAGAATGGTATAAACTACAAAGCTTTTATCTAAAAGGTACGGCTGCCAGTAGCAGGTGTGAAAGCATTAGGTGTGACAGGAGTTGAGCTGCATTCCCAGATTGTCTGGAGGCACAAAACTGCCTCTGTATAGCAAGCACGGGGAGTGTGACATGTTAGACTTATTGCAAGTGCAATGTATAGCTGATACTCGTGAGACACCTTTTAAGATATGCCAGTCTTACTGTGCATTTGGCACTGCATACCAAAGGAGTAGAATTGTTCTGGGCACGTACAGTGACCGTTGTCTGGGTCTTCCAGACATCCACTAAGTCTGTG